>NW_026851489.1:0-159642 GCF_030913505.1 Colletotrichum phormii
ACAGTTTGGCAGGTGGATGCTGGGCAGGCGGATCAGACAATCTATTGCTACGGGCAGGCTCTATCCTAAGCAGGTACAGGCTCTGTTGACAAGACGTAGCTCAAGGAGCTACGTTTCTGGATATGCGCGACAGAATAACTTATAGGATGCAGGGTTTTATCCAGCCTCAGGCTTACGTAACCCGGCCACCGGATTACCCAACACCAACCTCAAGTGTTACGAGCTGGACAAGGCAACCAACTGTGGCACAAAGCAAAAGCTTCGATAATGATGACTCCGGCATCATTGTCCCTTGTTCTGCATTATATAGCTACGCGCCCACAGTGACAAGTTGCGGCGGGCGTAACATCAAGGTTGGGGCTAGGGCAGCGAGTCTGTGACACTCTTAGAGGCTTAAGAGAGCCTAGTTTAAATAAGGATTTATCGTTTATAAAATAGGTTCCTCTATAATTATCTAGTATAATAGACTTACGTAGTAGGTAAGCGGTTTAAATCGGAGTTGAGAATATACTAAGAGACGAACCTCGTACGAATAGGGTTAAGACTACTAAAGATAAGGAGAAGTTATTTTGTAAAATCGTAATTATAATAAACTTTATTAATATGCTTTTAATAGTAGATGACTTACTCCCCTATCCCTTGGTCTACTTCTTCGCTTTAACTATCTTACAAAGATCGGCCTATTACCCTTTTTTAACCCGCTTTCTAATAACTATTCGAGTTTTATCGCTTAGAGTTCTTTAGAATACTGCTAACTTGCTACAATAGGCGTACTTGACGAATCCGTACTTAGCCGGGGTCTATAGGTATATATTATACTTATAAGGGCACTTCTAATTAGGTCTCTTATTTAATCGCTCTATTTAATTACTAAGCATTATATATAACTACCCCTATCGCTTTATAAAGCTTCGGTAGGTCTATCTATAGGAGGTCTCTAAGAAGGTCCGTATACTACTTTAGGGTTAAACGGACTTCTATTTAAAGGTACTTTTATTTATAGATATCGTTAAGCTCGCTAGTTACCTAGGATATAGCGATTTATTACTAGACGGCTTATAAGAATATCTTAATTATAAAAGATCTTTTAACCTTTAACGTACCTGCATAGCGAGCGACGCATCATAGCGAGCGACGCACGTCCTCCCAATTCTACCCTCTTCATCTTTAGGTCACCTTTTCTCCACGTACGAACATGCAATCCTCCTCAATTGAAAGTCGAATTACCCTTGCCCTCCAAGCTATTGAAAAAGACCCGAAAATGTCTATACGAAGAGCTGCCTCTATCTATGAGGTCCCTGAATCAACCCTCCGCCACCGACGCGCTGGACGCGTCGCACGAGGTGAAACACGACCAAATTCGATGAAGATGACTATAACAGAAGAGGAGGTGATTCTTGAACGAGTTATTGACCTAATCGATCGAGGGTTCCCTCCGCGACAAGAAGACGTGCGAGAAATGGCCGACCAACTCCTAAACGCACGCGATGGGACGCGTACTGGACCGCGATGGGCAGAGAACTTCGTACGACGCGTCCCTGAATTGAAAATGCGGTTTCAACGTCGAATCGACTATCAGAGGGCCTTAGCTGAGGATCCTACGATTATACAAGGCTGGTTTGCACTTGTGCGAAACACAATTGCAAAGTATGGGATACAGGATAACGATATCTATAATTTTGACGAGACTGGTTTCCTGATGGGAATGCTATCGCACGCAAAGGTTGTTACGACTTCTGACCGTAAGGGAAGGCCTCGTACGAAACAGCCTGGCAATCGAGAATGGGTTTCTGTCATTCAGGGTGTATGTGCGGATGGCTGGGCGCTGCCTCCGTACGTCATCGTAAAGGGCAAATATCACCTCCTCTCGTGGTATATTAATGGCCAATTTCCAGCCACATGGCGTATCCATCCAAGCGAAAATGGATGGACGACAAATGATATTGGCCTAGATTGGCTAAAGCACTTTAATCAGTGTACAAGGACTCGTACGAAGGGCTCTTATCGCCTCTTGATCCTTGATGGCCATAATAGTCATAAATCGACTGACTTTGACGAATACTGCAAGGAACAAAACATTATTGCTCTTTGTATGCCTCCCCATTCATCACACGAGCTTCAGCCTCTTGATGTTGGGTGCTTTAGCCCGTTAAAGTACTCGTACGGCAAGGAAATCGAGAAGATGATGCGGATACAGATTTCCCATAGTACAAAGGATGACTTCTTTCCTGCCTTTAAAGCAGCATTCTTTACTTCCATGGGCGAAAATAACGTACGAGCTGGTTTTAGGCAGGCAGGCCTTGTACCTTTTAACCCTGAAGTGGTTATTTCTCGCTTGGATTTCAAGCCAAAGACGCCAACACCATCAAACTCACGGCCAAGCAGCCAAGGCTCCTGGGACCCAAGGACACCAATTACAGCACTAGAGGGCGTACGAAGTGCTACCTCCCTTAAAAGGAAGATCCAAGCACATCAAGGTAGCTCACCAACACCAATGTACGAAGTAATTGACTTCCAGGCCAGAGGTATTAGCAAGTTAGCCCATAGGCTTGCTATTATTGAGGCTGAGAACCGTAAGCTTCGTACGGGGATAGAGGTACTAAGTAAGCGCCGGAGGGCAAAAAAGACCCGGCTACGTCTTGGAGGGTCACTTAATAGTGCTGAAGCAGAGGCACTACAAGTAGAGAAGGGTGGTGTTAATGCTGGAGGAGAGAATAACCCTCAGAAGGAGGGTCGTACGGAAGGTGCTGAACCACGCGCGCGACGATGTGGTAATTGCGGGAAGCCTGGACATAACGCACGAACCTGTGAAGTGGTTTGGGATAGTAATGAGGAAGAGGGTGATATATAGTTTTAATTGATTTCGTACGTTGTGGCTAAGTTAACTTATACATAAGGTAGAAAGGTTTGAGAGAGTGCGTCGCTCGCTATGATGCGTCGCTCGCTATGCAGGTACGTTAATATAAAATAAGCCTATCCGTTTAAGAAGGCGCCGTATTACTCATTTAGCTAGGTTATTAAGTTTATAGTCAATATTACAAAAATTATTACTTTAAGGTATTATTTACGAGCGAGATTTATAAATATATCTTTCGATAGAGCGAACCTATCCTTAAGGGCCTATATCGTCTAATATAGTTTAAGTTTCTAATTTTTATTCTTATTAGTAAACTTAGCTCGGATAGACTATAGGATATCCAATATAACGGTAGCCTTAATCTATATTAATAATAGGTTTAGATGATTCTTCTACTACTTAATGTTACGCCCGCCGCAACTTGTCACTGTGGGCGCGTAGCTATATGATGCAGAACAAGGGACAATGATGCCGGAGTCATCATTATCGAAGCTTTTGCTTTGTGCCACAGTTGGTTGCCTTGTCCAGCTCGTAACACTTAAGATCTCTATTTTTGATTGCTTGGCTTTAAACAAAGAGAATATATTTATTTATAATATTAATATAATATATTTAATATAGAGGTAATCTAGTAAGTTTCATATAACTAGCCTATGTTATTTACGAGTTAATTATAATCTACTTTCGCCTTAAGGAATTCGGCTTTAGTTAGTACGTTACGTTCCTAGATATAGCTGTCAATTAACGGAAGTGACCGTACTAAATTAATATTATCGGTACCGTCGGGGTCTATATATTTCTAGACGGCTCATTTGTAAGCCAAAATGCAAAGCGAATTCTACTATAGAAGCTAGTCTTTATGAATAATTATAAGATTATTAAGCTTCTTATTAATAAGAAGCGAGACTATAGTTATCGTTGCGTATACGACGGTTTTATTTATACGAGAAGGGCTAGTTTTAGAGAGAGAGTAGGTATTTGCAGCCCGCTTTATAATAGTAGGGGTTTTTGTTGCTTGTGGTCAAGTTAGAGCTGGGCTCATAACTATTCTAAAGCGAGGTAGCAAGTGGAAGACTTGTATAGTAGAAAGTGGCTTGATTCTTCTAAATGAAAGATCCGTATGAGGGTCATATCTATATACCGTATAAGACGGGTAATCGGCTTGTGGAAAGCGGTATCGTACGGCAGTAACTGGCAGCGCCACAATCATATATCATTCGCCTTATCAGATGCCTATCGGCAATACAGCCATATTCTGACTACTCCACGATTGCGAAATGCTGTCCGGAACACGTATATAGTGGCTCTCGCACAGCAGCTTTGTGGAAGTAGGCTTTCCCTTGCGGCGATTTGTCTAGAATATGACTGACTGAGTAACCTAACAGTCAACGTTTTCGCCTTCTATTCAAGTATGGCCATCCTCTTGGAACATTGGGACTATCGCCGTGAAAACTGACCACATCAACAGACAACTTCTTTGTTCAAGAGAAACCAAGCCCTCGCAACGCCATGCTTTATAGCTTAGGCTTCGGTAAGTAATTTTGGGAACCCTTATGGAGTCAAGATGGACCAGTGATTGACACTATCATCCTATCATCGTAAACAGGTGCCGTCAATTTCTTGTTCGGCCTCCTTGCCATTAGGTGAGCTTCCAAATTCGTATCATATTCTTGATCACCCGTGCTAATACGTCAGTGTTTGCGGCTTTGTACTCTCCAGGACTTGGTCGGTGCTGCTATAGTATACAAGGAAACCAAGCATTTTCTAACTCTAAGTTCGTGATTACAGGTCCGATACCTTTTACGCTTGCTTCTGAGAGGTGAGTACTTATCTAACTTGCGGAGATTTCCGCAAGGGTCCTGAAATGATGACTGCTAACACTCAACTAAATTTTCCTCTTACTCACCGCGAAGCTGTAGTCCAGCCTCTCCAAAGTCGCACACAAGACCAAAGTAATGATTCAGGGATGTTCTGTCGCCATCTCAGTCAACCTGTTCTTTGCGGGCATACTAACGATCGTCTTCCCTGCCGTCAATGATGCATTGAGCTCGTGGGGTACGCTGGCGCTGTTCGCTGGCCTCAATCTGGTGGCATTTGCGTTAGTTTTCTTGCTAGTGGAGGAGACCAAGCAAGTGAGTTTTGAAGAGTTGAGTCTCATCTATGCGGTGTCGAAGAAGAATTTTGTACGGTTCCAGCTCAAGGAGCATTTGCCGTATCTGGTGAAGAGATATCTGACACGCACTTGGAATGGCGGCGACCCACCCAACTTCTACACAAAGGTCATTGACGGTTCCTATGCTCACGAGATGGGTCACGAGATGGCAACAATGCGACGGGATGAGTCGGTGGATAAGTGACGGCTTCTAGATATAGAGGATGTCTCTCTTACTCGCCGTGACTGTGAGCATCTTTGATCAAGATGACATTCGACCTTTTTGTTGTAAAGAGTATGAAGCCTTGAATGGGCTCAATATGGAGGCTGGACTGGTGTTGAGCCTAGAGTGCATAGGTAGATGACATAGGTACGCGACTCATGCGAAGTGAAAGACTTGGATAGACAGCTGAGACACTGGGTCTCTGCGTAAACGCGTCGATCACGTCATTGATATAGGCGAATATCACTTCATATTTCATTTGGCTACTACCTCGTCATAAGTCAGGAGGCCTATAATATCTAGGTTTTCGGGGAATTGGTCTGATCACTTCAAGCTCTGTGGAAGCATGTTTACCAGGCCTTTAGTATCGCCAGATCTAACAAAACTTCACGCATACGTCGCTTGTCACAATGGCTCATTATTCCGATCGCAGTGGGACACGTCTTTGTCGAGCATCCACGCGTCGGTCAACATACCAGCCGCAAACAGTGGAATCAGCGCCAATCGCACCCCCGGTCCGTCTTATTCGGCTGCATTTCAGTACTGAGTTGTACCTACTACTTCGGTCCGTCGTACCCCACGATCCTCCGTTGACGCCACGAGTGCTTAGCATTAACGTCAGTGCTTTAGGTTCGAATCGTAAACTACTCGGGTTGTACTTTCGCATCCACAATGGGAAATACGACGCTGGGAACAAGTAGGTATTCGAGAGTTTGAACGGAGCAAATATTTTTCAGGCTGCCTGAGGGATTCGGCTCCTTTGACCCTCCCGACGCCTCGCGGGAACCATCTGAAATCGGTAATCTGAGATTGTAAAGTGATTTTTTCGGCTTCCAAAGACACCCTAAGCTGACACCCATTCAGATGGCGGCGTCCTGATGGCTGGCTGATCTGGGAATCCCCAGATGAGATTAGGTTTGTGATGTTCGTTGAACAAGGGGACGGCTCCGACAGTTGAGATTTGGTGCGTCTCGTTGATATTGTGACAGGTCTCATGTCTGTGCGGGGGTGAATTCGAGATCAACAAAAGCGGACAACCTGAGAGGCTGGGGCTGAAGCGAGGGTAGCATCCGGAAAGGTTAAGAAATGGGGACAGGGCGTTGTTAGCTTAATGTCGAGAGAGGCACTGCCAGTACATGTACGTATGAGAAAGGAACGTGAAAGGAGGGCCAGACGCGACCTCATTTCCTCCAAAATCTTAACCGTCAGAAAGATCGAACTCCTTCCTACTGCTCCCCAACGGTGCTTTTCTGGGGAAGGAACGCAAAGAATCGCGAATGTAACACCGTTAGATTAGGGAATTCCGACTCTCTCGCAATCACTCTTTTGGGAGTTGAGGTCTTGCGTCGCCAAATTGCCACAACACCACACGCCCCGAACTGGTGTTCCTCGAAGATAGACTAGCCCCGTTGGTGGAAGTCAAAATTGCCAGCTGAGAGTGTGTCTCAGACGCCATGTTCGCATTCCTATCCCAGCTGACTCCACACGCTTAGCTTCCGTGATGATGTCGACGAGAACAGGGTAAGCCCCTGTGACGGCGCTAAGCCCACGAGGATGAGTTTCGCCCAGCAAGTACGCTTTTGTAGAGCTGGATCCCTCTAGATCAGACCGCACGGGAGCGATGCGCGAAGCTGCGGACTGCTACTGAAAGGTTTCACATCCACGAACTACACGCCTGCGCATTCCATCCAATGACGAGGGGAGTGACAGGTGTCACATCGTCCGTAATGTCTCAACGTTTCGTCCCCTTTGGGAGCTGTCAGGCCAGCCATGAAAGTTTTCACAAACCTTGAAGTTTTATCCGGCATATTATTTAACTTTGCTTTCCAAGGATTGAGATGCCACCATGGTTTGGATGCACCCACAGAGAAAAGTGCAACTAGCCAGGAGCTTGAGACCAGCAATATCAGATCGTCGTCGATTCCTTCCTTGACCTCATCAAGGATGAACGTCCCGTCTACACAAGCTACGTCGAGGGTGACGTCCTCGCTTCATAGTACGCAACTAACGCCCATCAATGACCATGACCGGTGCCGCAACCGAGACAAGTTCCTCCTAGATGCTCTCTGTGGCTGGGGAAGACTACCAACCATGTGCGGGTGTGTGTACGCTAATTGCCGTTAGGTCCATCGACCTCGTTCCGAAGAGGAGTCCAGGCCTTGTAGCTTGGCGTACTCTCCCAGCGCCGTGGGTCGCGTGGCGTCACCGGCGACGACCAGTTCTTCGAGGCATAGCCGCTTTAGGTTGGATTTCTCTCTCGCATGGGGGTTGCGACGAATGCGGGTTTGAATATATGCGTAGCAAACGGGGCACGCTCTCAAGAGCGATGTATCAGTTGCACACTCTCTCGTAAGGAGGGAAGCCTCCGAGAATCGAGAAGATATAAAGGAGGTCCGGGGAGAGATCAACATTCTTTTTTCGTTATAAGGACAGGCGTGTCTTAGAGAAAAATATTCTTCATCTTGAGCTCCCAAGCTTGCAATCACAGATTTAGAAATCGAAAACCATTCTCCTTGACTTACGCATCTTCTTCGTTTCACAATGGCCAACCCCAAAGTCGGTCGCCAGCTTTCAGGCGATAGCTCTAACATTGCTGGCACGCTACCCATGCTCAACATTGCCAACACTACGAGGAACAACATAGTAGCTGTTCTCGGGGAATTCGTCGGAACATTCCTCTTCCTCTTCTTTTCATTCGCCGGCACACAAGTTGCCAACACGCCTCTTGGGGCACCAGGGTCGGATCCAAACCTTCCATCCATCGTTTTCATAGCGCTTTCATTCGGCGTATCCCTTACGGCAAATGTGTGGGCATTTTACCGAGTCACAGGTGGGATGTTCAACCCAGTGGTAAGTTCTGCCCTGTCACAGCTTGATATGTTCATGTATCTCATACAAGATCTTCATAGGTAACTCTCGCCCTCACCGTTTGCGGTGGTCTGCCACCTCTGAGGGCTCTCCTCATCATGCCCACTCAAATCATTGCTGGACTATGTGCAGCCGGGGTCGCTTCTGCAATGTTTCCCGGTCCCCTATCTGTTACCACAGGACTAGGCGGGGGTACGAACACGGCCCAGGGTTTCTTCATCGAGGTCATTTTGACCACCCAGCTGGTGTTTGTCATCCTTATGTTGGCCGTTGAGAAGCATCGCTCCACATTCCTTGCCCCTGTAGGCATTGGTCTGTCATTTTTCCTTGCCGAACTCACTGGTAAGGACAGCTCATCCTGTTTTCCCCCTTAGTTTTGGACTAACATCACATTCCGCAGGCGTGTACTTCACCGGCGGTTCCCTCAACCCAGCTCGATCTTTTGGACCTGCCGCTGTGAATGGGATATTCCCCAGCTACCATTGGATTTACTGGCTTGGTCCAGTGACTGGTTCTCTGATTGCCTGTGGATTCTATCTCCTATTGCACAACCTTCGATATTATGAGTGTAACCCCGGTCAGGATGATGATGGCCACGAAATGCGCAGTGAGCGCAGTTTCAAGCCTTGAAATTGGAATTAAGGGTTCAACAGAAGGGAAGCTTGTGTCGCAGAACGCCCTTGTCTTCTGGAAGTGAGGGCTATCGAGTCGAAAATGGGCGTACAGGCGTTGGGCGTTATTCTATATAACCATTAATACTGGGGTTATTCAGTTCCAATTAAAAAGAAAACATTTCCACACCATTTGACGTTTTCAAACCCCCAAGTATGAGGCCTTACTGTGATATCTGGGCTGCCTTCTAGGCCTCGAATACGTCAAGTGTTTGGAGCATCAAAGATTTAACATTGATACATGCATCACTCGTCCTATGTTTTTCTGGCGATACATGTTTGTGCAAGAAATGGTCGTCGACGGGGTACATGTTTTTCTCAAAGGATCCTGATGTTCTGAGCCACTGAACAGGAGCTGAGTGGGACAAGAAGCTTCACAATAGTAACGATAGATGAGATGATCGTACACAGGCATTGAAACTACTAGTATGGGTTTGATACACGCTACTGGGATGTTGTTATGCCTTGGCATGGTAAGTATTCTCACTATACAAATCAATGAGAATAGTCAAGAACGTTTGATATCGCCGGCGCCGAGCTGAGGTTGCCGCGGTCATGGATAATTATATCACGATATCTTGGTGTCCTTGGACGAGAAGTCTGCTCAGAATTCCACAAAAACGATATTCTAGGAGCAGATTCTTCGCTACAGTTCACAAGTAACAAAACGCGTGCGTCGGAAGGCCCGCTGCAAATTAGATCTGTCGCCTAGAGAGCGAGGTTGAAGCCACATTACCAGCCACTATTGAAAGTGCCTCGATCGTGCCCAATGTGTGGCGCATTTCGGTCCCAAACCAATCGCTCATCAAGCACTTTGACAAGACTCATTTCTGTGGCGAATATCAGCGTCGAAGTGGATTAAATCACAATCACTCGTTGAAAAACGGCTGGTGTCGTCGATCTCGACGGTTTTAAGAAGCTCCATGTTCCGCAACAACATGTGCGCAGCCACTCACGGACCTAGACAGGTGTCAAACCACAATTCAGGGTCATGTTCCAGAAGGAATTGGCGGAGTTGAACGGCGATCAGGGAGATTGATGTGAGATTCCGTGGCGCAGATTGGAGGACGACCCTGCAGCATGCCGATCAGATAGGGTTGACATACAAGGGTGCGACGTGGTGGTGTGCTGAAGCACATGGGTCAGCTGAATCCTTCGCCCCAATGCTGCAGTCAATAAGGCTTACTGTCCATGGTGATCCCTAATTGAGTACCTATCTCATTCTCAAACTTCACTGCAAACTTTTGTCAAGGCTTACTTCTTGACAGCTCGATTGAGTTTTGTCGTTGCCTTGCGACGGCCCCATTGGACATTCACCGCTTCGACTGTGATTCGGCCGGTCAAGTCCGCAGAGCCAGGGTCTTGTGGCACATGACTTCTAAGCCATCTCACGAGCCAGATGCACTGCATTTTGAATATGCGATGGTCTTACCAGGGCAACATACATGTCCGCATCACTCGGGGGCTCTCAGTCTGAATGATACTGGTGCTGTGGGCTGCCGAAGGGGTGCAGTGGCGAAAGAGAGCCAAGCCCGATCCCTCCGTATGCTGTCAGAATGAAAGGCTGAGAGGTAGTAGTCGTTTATCTACCATTGAAATCTAATGTCGTTTCCATTGCTCAACCTCCGGCTAGTTGGCCAGACCACACGATCGTGTGCCCTAATGGGTCTCGACTGCATTACGTTTGATGGTCCATGCTTCAGGCACCGAAGTAAAGCTCATCAACCACCAATCGCGGCCCTTCTCATTCCCCTTAAGGGATATTTGTAGCCATTTGACTCTGAAGCTATGCCGAGGGCATCCACTACGGAGTCTACGCAGTCTCTGCCACAGTCTCTCTTTAGCATATCATTGGCTATTTGAAGAGATGCAGCCCATTATTCAAAGCTCTCAAATATGTGAAAGAGCGCCTCGGTCTTCGCCAGGGAACTCAACCCAAATTGAACCTGACAGCTCCCGGGCGTATGCGAAGGCTCATTATCAAACACTAGTGGCCACTCCAAGTCCAGGTTTGAGGCCACCGTTTGAGCCACATCATACATGTACTCACTTGGAACCTAGGTTCTTACCAACCAGGCATCCATATTCCACACCATCTCTGGTCAAATAAGTCACGCCAGTATGGTCCAAACTACCTCGATCTACACCACATCAGCCTCAAGAAAACACATATTACGGAGATCAGGAATAGACCAGGCCCAGCGAGGCTTACATACGCACTCCAGCCCGCGCAGCCTTCGCTCTTAGGTATCCGAGTACTCGTTCCAGCGTTTCTGGCCTCAAGTTTGTACATAAATCGTTTTCGAACTCGAATAAATCCTCTTGCTGGCTAACAGAGTTGATGACACCAGAATCCATCTACAATATGGCTTTCCCCGCGGGACTACCACTCAGAAAGCTTGATCATAACTTCAACAATGGCGAAGGAAGTGTTTTGTCTTTTGATCAAATGCGAAGCCTCACCATGGCAAATCCTCTCTGGCGAGAATTTATCAACAATCGTATAGCCCTCGAGCGCCGCTATGGAAAGCTTCTAAATTTGTACGAAGCAATGTTTTTGTGAGTTTGAACTCGTCAAGGAATTCACATCGCTCTGACGTGAATGATTACAGAAACTATTTTGGTGGCTTCATGCCAATACACTACGGAACCTCAACCAACAGCACCATGAATCCCGAAACTGTAGTCAAAATCATTCTGACGCTTGCAGAACTTTCAATGTCTGAATCTTCAGAGTCATCTGAGAGCCCCTTTTCGGATGAAGAAGATACGCTGAAGAGGATGGGTTGGGACGATATACATGCAAAGAAGCCTTGCTGGGCTCTTTTATCTGATACATACGCCGCAGCAACAGTTTCTTCCACCAGCACATCAGGAGTAAGAGTCCATTCAACTCCGCTTCAACTCCACCTGCTCCTTCCATATTAACATTCTTGCCAAGCAGAAGCCTTCACTCAAATTTTCAGGCTCTCCAAAGCCTTACGGGAGCAACCCTATTCTGCTCCACATCGATGGTGTCTCTGATGACGAACTCAGAGATCAACTCTTCGTCGCCAGAGAGGCAGGCTGCATCGGCATTATTATTGAAATGGTAGGGACTCAGTTCAACGGCAGAGTCTTGGAACCCAGTCTTCTCAAACGACTGAGCGCCATGTGTGCGGAGCACCAATTGCTATTAGCAGTAGACGAGACTCTAACTGCCATACGTTGCGGTGCCCCTTTTTGCTTTCAACGGGAGGAATTCTTTGATATCATATCCCCTGACCTCGTCTTTTTCGGCAAGGCTACGGGATCTCAGGGAGTTGCTATCAACTTTGAGGGGCAATTTGTTAAAAAATTTGGGCTCTCAGGCAGTTCACGCGGCCGGGCTATTCGCAAGTGGCAAGACAAGTTCCAGAAGCCACTGCCGACTGCAGACCTCATCCAGGCCATGGCCACAATTGAAATTGCAGTTCAAGGGAACTTTGTGATGCTGAGTAGAATTATCGGACAGGCAGTTCGAAACTTTATTCTCGAACAGGCAGTAGAACGGGGCCATGAGGTGACTGCCCAGGACGTAATTGGAGGCTTGGAGAGTCTAATCTTTGTAAGAAAGGATGTAGCTGGCGAGATGCTGGTCATGGGCGCAAACACGGCTGGTTCGTGGATACCTTGGGTGAAGTGGCTGCCCAGGCTTGAAAAGGATATGACGAGAAGCGAGGTGCTCGAAGAGGTCATTGGCAGAAAGAGCCGATTGGCTCGCGAGGAGCTCTCGAATATGCTGGTTAAGCGAGGATCTAAGCCGACTTGGTGTTTCTTGTGTGGAAACCAAACCACAGCGAAGAAAGACGACTGGTGTCGGAGGTGCTGCATTGGCATATGTGAGGGGGATGTTTGTGAGCGACATTTCTTCCGGCATGAGTGTGTTTAACGCCATGTGTCTCTTCCTTCTGCAAGCAACGGGGGGAAGGTGATACAAAAAAGTGATTGCCATGTTTTTTGTTTCTTTTCTCCTTCTTTTTGCAGAGAGTACAGTTAGTCAGGTGCACGCTGCTCGCAGGTAATAGAACATAAAGCAATAGACTCTTTGTGGCTCAAGATCGACGAAAGAGCTCGGCCTGTGAAGAGGTTGCCTCGTAAGATCTACACAACCCACTTAACAGAAATCACTATGATTTTTACATGCTCTCAAAATGCCAGAAAGCAAACTCATTAATCCAGCCCGGGCTTGATTGCGGGACTACTTGGTCAACGCGACTCAGTTCCAGCTACAAGCTGTTCAAGAGTAGCGTTACGCTGTGCGAATGGTGTACCTGGGGCAGTTGTAATATCTGCAGGTATTAGTTTTCTGGGTTCCTTCAAGACTATACTACATGAACAGAGGAAGAGGGGTTGTAATAGAATGAAAATGGAATGAAGATGTTGTGACTACGAGTAGCAAAGGGTAAGCTCAATAGTGTTATGTAAGCAGTATGAACTCCGATCCAACCCATTTCCGATTAGCGAATTATTCACAATGACGTATGATCTGCCTGAGGGCGTGTCGCATGACCTCGAAGTAGATTGCGGGGTTGATTCGGCAGAGTTGACTACATGTAGACGCCGGCTCTTATGTTATGTGAGAATTTGAGTAATGATTACATGTAGTCCGTCATCTCATAGTGTGTTGCATCAAACTTTACTTTTCGACAGTGCTACGATGCCTTCTTCAGACGAACTTCCCCAAACAAGAACCCCTCTGCTCGGCAATTATGGCCAGTCAGAGGCAGCAGCTAGAATAGTGCGTCTCCATGATCTACATCCGCTTCTATGGAGTCCTATGCTTTTGGAGGATAGCGTGGATATACACGTAGATTGCCATTGAGCTAATGGTGAGAAAAAGCGATCGACTTCACGCAGCGTCAAGAAAAAGAGTAGCAACGCCGTGTCTTTCATCGTCCACATCTTCCGCGGCGGTCTCTTCTCACCACCGACCCTGACATACGACCCGTTACTCCTCTTGCTGAATCACGATGACCAGGACGAAAGAAATAGGCTCACGGAGAAATGGAAGGACAACAAGCTACAAGAACTGAACTTCGTAGGCGTCGTGGTGAGTTAAGTACCGCAAATGTTGTTTTGCAGCCCTGTTTTTTTTTGCACTACGAGGATCTCACTGCTAAATTGAGACATGAACCAGGCTGCCTTACTCGCGAATGTCCTCACATCTACCGGATCGTGGCCCAATCTCCTGCCGCCTGAGACGACTACGCCTTGGCCCGTGCGGACCTGCTGGTTCTGCGGGATCGCGTTCGCGCTTGCCAGCGTCTTAACGGCGGCGGACCAAACCATTCGACTGCATAGAATGGCTGGACACCGAGATGGTCTGGTACTTATTAGGCAGTCACTGCGTACCCAGGAGCGCGTCTTGATCGGCACTGAGTGGAAGTATCGCCCTCGGAAATTGCAGGTCTACGCCTGGCAGTTGTCGGTTGCGTTTCTCGCAGGCGCGGTACTCTGCATGATCTCAGGGATGGTATTCCTGGTCTGGAGTGCTGTAGCTGAAGACATTGGCAGAGGAAAAGGGTTTGATGACAACGGCAAGGTGAGAAACATCAAATCCTTCATATTTCTGGGCTGTGATTAACAATCGTCAGGTGGCTGTGATATTCACATCATTTGCACTGATCACGGCTGTCATCTTCGGACTTGGCCAGACAGTGCTTTACTACCCGGTACCAAAGGGGGGCGACATTGAAGACAGTGACTAAGACATGGAGAGGGTATTTGCTCTAAAACCTCATTGAAAGTCACTCTGGATGAATTGCAATCAAGTGGGCCGGTGATACCAATTTCAGGCCATCGAGCATCGATTGACATTTCATGTGAGGTTAATGAGGTTAGAGTCTTGTGTTATGGACTTATTTGACATCAATGTGAGCCTCTGAGAGTGAAGTTATGATCACGAGCTCTTTTGATGAGTAAGTACTTCACAACCCTGCTCAAGCGCCGCTATTGGATCAAAATGGTCGTGATGTAAAGTCTAGTAGATTAATTGCCTGGAAGCTCAATTAAGAGGTACTTTCCTTCGGTTTTTGACTCGCAACAGAGTGGTAGAACACATACGAGTGGATACCAGTATTCGTGAGATCCTTCCGTACATCGATCAAGAAGATGTCGACTTCCTGGGCAGACCACCCTAGACCTCGTGTAAGTGGGCCAACTGTGACCCCATGTATGCCGTCGTAGAGAACAGCTTTGCAGTATGCTCCAATCATTTTCAGGTCTTCTCTCTTTGGCCACTCGCCTACGGGAAACTTTTGAACATCCTCGACTTGATTGACAAAGCCCGCGTCCTCAAGGCGTTTGGGGTTGACGTCGGCAACATCTGCCTCGATACCGAATTTTCCCAGACCTTCCCAAACAAGCTTCATCATCTTGGTGAGAGCATAGTCTGAGGGCATTGTGTCATCGTCGCAATTGAAGTTCCACTTCATCTCCTGGAGTTCAATCCAGCCTCCTGGCTTCAAGGCGCTAAAGAATGTCAGATGACATCGGAGTGAGGTTGTGAGAATGAGTTAACCTACCGGAAAGCTTACGCAAGCAATTTCTCCCAGTCTTTGATCGCAGCTCCCATGTTTCGCACATGAACGTAATCAAGGGAGTTTTCTGGGTACAACCATTCTGCTTCAGCATCGTCAACGATGAAAGCAACATTGGTTGGGACATATGGAGGTTGAATAGGGCTCAGATCTATGCCAGTAACCGTAGCTTTCGGATACTCGCCGCCCACTGTGATCATTAGTCTCTTTCTCCGGGTCCCGGCTAATTGCCTCAAACGGGTGAACGCACTGTCAATTGCCCAGATGCCAGTCCCGGTACCGACATCGAGGATCTGTTGAGGATTCTTGAGGGGCGCACTGTGCAGTGCCCCGCCGCAAAGAGTGACCACCATGGAGTGCTTCAAATCCTCCCGTTCTTGTTCAGCATCATCGTTAGGAAAGGTATACCGGCCTTCCTTGAACTTGCGGTATCTCCTTTTGTTTTAGAAGTTGAAGTCACGAATGGTGGGTGCCAGCGTAGTTGAGGTCTTAGAATCTCTTTCAGATGCTGATTGGTAACTGTCACCATCATCATCCGTCTCGTCTTGGGCCTCAACGACTGCATCTGGCGACTGAACAGCTGCTTCCAGTGCCACCCCTACGATGCCAGTCTCGGGAGATTGATTAGATTCTGGGGGCGCAAGTACTGAGTCTGCAGCCTGGGGCGACATTGCGGGGACAACTGGTGTAGTCGTTGGAGGTGCTGCATCGGCCGCTCGCAAAGGGGGTGTTGGAGGAGAGTTTGAAATAGCCCGTTGCTCCGCCATTGTACGTTGTGAGTATATCCCATCGAGTGCCAATTGGCAACAGGTACATTATGCCCAATTTTGACCCACTTTTGCCCCCTCACCGCGGGAATACATGACGGTACGTCATCAACCCCTATATTTTCCCAGCTGCGTTCACCACCACAACTAACATTTCTACAGATGGGCAACTGTCGCGATGTCCTCAAGCGACTCTGATGCGTCTGATTCGTCAGCGCTTTCACATATCACCGTCGCAGTACTTCCCGAAGACCTTGATAGCGCCTGTACAGCTCAATGTAGGCCCGAGAGGTGTGATAACGCAACTGTACGCCCACACGAATCGCCTCCGCTAGAAAGGGGCACACCGGGCCAATTCAACCCCCTCGACGTGCCCTACCGCGCCGCAACAGTACGGGGTCTATCTACTACCCCTTTAGAGCTTTTTCAGCAGTATGTGCCTTTGAGGCTGGTTGAATCGTGGGTACAGTGAACCAATGAAGCCGCAGTACGAGGCCCTGTTCAACAACACTCACGATCCCACAGAAAAAAGACGAGGTCAGGGTGCCTGCAGTGTGGAGTAGCGCTTTGTAACTCGGATGATTGCTGGTACCTCTTTCATAGTCAGAGTATATAGACAACAGAAGTATCCATAATCTAGGCTTTTTGGTTGGCTAGAAGAAGTCTTGGCTGTCTCCTGAGTGGTCAGTTCCCTTCAAGGGCATGTACCTGTTGCCAATTGGCACTCGATGGGATACGGTCAGCGGTGAAAGAAATGTGTAATTCTCGACTAAAATCTAGGTATACCGGTGTGCAAGGTGCAGAGACACGCAGATCTGAACCTTGGTACGGAGGGAGAACCGCAGCCTTCAAGGACATCGAGACTCAGACCGCGGAATGGCTAGTGACGCATGTGAACACATGCCCAGGCCTTCGCCACCTCCTTGACAGCCTGCCGTAGCACTTCTAATTCAGATGAACAGTGTTTCCGGCCTGCTGTTGGGTACAGGAGTGAGTCCTCCCATGTGGATGTCGCGGGGAAGGTTAAACAAGGCAGCTTGCCTCTGTGACAGACCGGGTCGGATGGATTGGGTCGTACAGCTCGCCCGAAGTGGAGACTGGGTGTGATTTCTGACATCTTTTTTTAGATAGAAGTGACAAAGTTTGCAGCCTGATAGAACTTGGCATGCAAAGTTGACGCCCCACGTCTGTTGGGTGTGTTGTCGTGTGATGGTCTGATGCTGACTTGTACGAGAGGAGCATAATCACCCATCCCCTCACGCTCTCAAACCTTACAGCGCTAATCGTTCATACCTACTACGTTCAATAATGCCACAAAAAGAATACTGTCATATCAACATTCAACATGGAGATGGCTGCAGCTATAATCGATCTAATACATTCGACATGTAAGGCCGCATTGAAGATTCACGAAATCATCAAGTCTGTCAAGGACTCACAGAGCAATGTATCACGCCTCCAGTCGAGAGTTCAAGCCCTTGACAGCTGCTAACATCTGCTTACAGCTGCTTGGCGATGCGTGTAAAGAGCGAAGGCAACCTCCACGAAACATCTCTCCAGCTTGGCACGGGCTGTTAGTGCCATGCTAAGGAGGGGCCCCAGTCCCCGCGGTTTGCCGCTGCGCGCTGGGGTGGATTAGCTATACGCTAATCAAACCCTTAACAACGCACATTTTCTCCTCGAATCGAGCCGACGATTATTCAACCTAACGAGCCGCCGTCGACTCGAATTCGCCTTCCGCAGGCTAGACGAAGTCTTCCTGGTAGGGCAGGGAGCAGAGGTTCCATCTAGTCTCCCGAAGGAGACGGGCGACTTTCTTTCCCGGCGCAAGTGGCGCTTCCGGGCCCAAATTGAACATCTCCGACCGACTTTTCGACTTCGCTCTCTCAGCACCTTTGCCCCTTAAACGATCGAAGACTCCCTCGAAGAGACGAAACGACCATTGGGTAGCGATTTATAGCCACGGCTATATACAGCTATGCTCGTTACAGAGCCTAACAGCAAGCCCTACAACCTAGTCTTACGAGGTTTTGCCCCTTGTGGTTTCCCTTGTGGCGGTATTACCTATTACGATATACTCCGGACGGTTACTGGAACGTTGTGTAAACCAGAAGCCTGCGGGCTCTGGGTCGAAGGATAGGAGATACTGGCGGAATTGCGTTCTAGGGACGACCATAGTACTGTCTCGGGCAAGCCAGCGGCACCCAGAGACAGGTTAAACACATAGTTGCCTTTGGGCACGATTTGGAGGACGAGCTGGACTGTATCTAGTGATAGCTATAGGCCTACGGCCCTCCACGCCATATATCCTTCGGGAGGTCTGCCGCAAGGGCGGCTGCGCCCTTGCCGCTACGGCGTTAAAATACAACAACAACAACAACAACAATAAAGAGCGAAGGAAGGCTTACCTTCTGAAATCGGAAGACGAACATTTCGCATGCATCCGGAACGTCATAGAGAACTGCCGGACATCTCTCGAAACTCTAGCAGATCGGTTGCATACGATCGAAAGCAAAGGACCAGGCCACACTCGGAAGCTAAGGATGGCATGGGACTTGGCGTTTAGTTGAGAAGATGATCAGCAAGCGTCGGAGGAAATAAGCCACTACACTTCCATGTTAAACCTCAGTCTTTCTACCTTGTTACTGTGAGGATAAATCTCCTGCAAACCCCCATTTATGACTGACGTCTTTTCGATACAGTGCACAAACATTGTGTCGTAGGGTATATATGGCGTTAATTGCTGCCCGTAATTAACGGCGTCGTTTTTGCGACACATTGGAAGCGAAGCAACCGCATACCGAGATAATAGGAAAGGTGCAATGTGTTGCACGCAGACTTCGTGTCGAAGTCGAAGTCTCTCAACGCACCCTCATGCTAGCTGGCCCTAGTCAAGTAGCTATCGAAGGCCCAGAAGTCGATAACTCTTTATTTACAAGGACAATTGAACAATGGAGCAGGTCAGCCGTCAGCTTAGTGGAAGAGGTTCTCCTCGAAGGAGACGAGAATCTCAGGATATCCAGACCTCGACTGAATGGCAATTACACCAGAGGTTCCATTTCAAGTGAACGCTCAGAGCCACACGAGGAGAATCCACATTTCAATGCTCGACTTCAGCTTCACAAATACAAGAGAACGGTAGAGATTGTGGAGCTACTACGAGTTGGTGAATTATTTAATAATGCCACTCAACATCTCCAAGAGGTGGTGGAGATCAGGAAGCTATTGGCGGAAGCAGGAAAGAAAGACTTCGATGAACCAGAACAGCAAGATATGCTTGAGCAACTCGCAGATCTCAACATTCTGTGTGAGACGGAAGAAGGGACCGCAAAGGCGCGAGGTATTCTGGAGAAATTGAATGAAAATTGCGACATACAAGATCCAATTGATCTACCCAGATCATCAAGACTACACCACAAACTTGGGAAGTTACTCTTTGACGGCCAATATCTTCTCAGAGCTTACCGTCATCTCCAAACCTCAATCGCACTTCGGCTACGGGAAGATCCAAGGGAACGGGAGAGAATTATTGAAACCTACGAACTTCTACGCCACGTACTAAGCCTTCGTGGAAATCACGCTGAGTTCCTGGCTATCCAAGACTGGATTGAGGAAGAAATTGGGCCCCTAGAAGACTCGCCTCACAACGAGTTCGATGCAGCCTTGGCATGGGCTCGCCTGCACGGTTTCCACGAAGCAGAACTGGATGACATGAACCGGCCCAAGTTTGATGTCCAAGATGAGCACCATCGTCCACTTTTATTCGCCGCCATTGCAGACAACGATATGGAAGTTGCTGTTCTCGAACAAATCATACAACACTCACACGATCTTGAGATACCTGACGGCAACGGAGAAACACCTTTGATGGCGGCGGTGGTGGCTTGCCACGTGTCGGCTGTGCGGCTTTTGCTAGAAAATGGAGCTTGTGCCAGTTTCAAAGACAAAAAAGGCCGTAACATCATTCACAAATGCCAGACAGAAGAAGTGGCCGAGGAGATCTTCACAGCTACGTCTGCCCGGAGACCCAGCGTCCATGTCGGTACGGAGACCGGAGCAATCCGGCGCGTGTCGACGACGCGCTTGATTATTTCACCTGTTCAAAGTCGAGGGAGTGAAATCTCTCTTTCGTCGCTGGATTTCAATGCTCGAGATCTTTTCGGCAAAACTGCGTTATATCATGCGTGCGAAAAGGGAAACAGAGATGTAGTGTCGGTTCTTCTTCAATCTTTCAGGGCAGATCCCGAAATCTGTGGCCCGGAACAGTGTACGCCCCTCATGGCAACGATCCAAGCGAAGTTCAACGTGAGAAATCGAGGAAAGCCAGGAAACCAAGCTGCTTTCATCAAAAAGAAAGTCGATATTGTTCGACTCTTGATAGCACATGGCGCTGATCGAAAGGTTACGCCTTCCACGCTCCGAAGTGCCGGTGTGGCGCATGCGGAGATCAAGAAGATTTTGGAGAGTAAGGTGGGACAGCAGGGAGGTGCGAATACTCTTTCTAGTGTAGCACCGTCGGCAAGTAGTGGTGTCGTTGAGGAAGAGTGGCACATGGTAGCGAGGAACGATACGAGGCTCTCCGGCTGATGTGAGTTGCACGCAAACGAGATTGAAGGCGAACGAAGTCGCAGAAATAAGTGCATATCTCAGGTTTGAATCTCCCTTTCCCGGTAATGTTTATATAGAGGCGTGTGGGATCTGAGCCTTTCATTAATACTTAAAAATACCCTCGCTGTTATCATTCAATCCAAATTGCTATGTATCGGCCTTTGTCGTTCGATTCTAACAGCTAGCAGTGACTACCCTTTACGGTTTCATCAGTAAGGTGGAGAATCTGCTTCCTGCCTCTTTACATCATGAACCATGATAAAAGCTCACTGAGGGTTATCTGGCCCGGGCATGTTGCCACGAGGGTTACATTCCATATGCGCCTCAAAATGCGGACCAACGTCAAGGCCGCTAGACTTATCTACCTGTAGACCACCGAGTAATCGAGGATCGGCTTGAACTCCACTGCGACCTGGGGGCGACAAGGAGAATAGGAACGTCTCAAAGGACCGGGCTTGACGGATCATAGGGCACGACCATCAAGGTCCCCGAATCCTTAGCCAACATGACCCGAGACCTTGGGCCCTAGCAAATGCAAGTCATTGCATGATCGTTGTTAGCCGTCAAAAAGCTTAATCTCACTTGAACTTGCTCGGTGAATCTCTCTGGGGACATTGAGACGTGTAGGCTTCCGCAAAGCTGTCGACTAGAAGAAGCAAAGGTGAACGGATTCTCAAGCACCATGTGGTTACTTTACGAGATTAGGACCTAAAGCACTGTCAACTACTCCAACTACACGTTTCATTTCTCTCCATGTTTATTTTGTATGAACGAATCAGGCCATTGTTCTTTCCAATCTCGTTACATCAAGTAGTAAGGAGAAAACATAGAGCTTAGCATTATTTAAAGCCTCAGCCACGGGTAAATCACCATCTACCAATTGTTGACCAACGAAGGTTACCGGGCCGGCATCCCACTCACACTACGCGATTAACCTGTCGTGGGGCCGATCGCCATCTCCGAACAGAAATCTTGCAGGAAACATGGCAGTCAAGCAAGTAAAGGTAGTGTATTCGTAGAGCACGCCCGGTCATGGATGTTATCGCATCAATCAGCAACTCCCCGCTTCGCCAAGACAACTGATTGCATTGTACTTTGCCAAGTCTCTGAGCCGGCATCCAACCATAAGCACATGCCTTTCCCGTCATCTTGGCCCAGCGCCTCATTACTGGGGTCGCTTTCGGTCTCAAAAGAAGGTGAGAAGTTTGCGGCGCAGTGGTAAAAGGTCTTGACAACTGTTACCTTATTTTGACAAACTGTTTAATCATTTGCGCCAATGGAAGGAAGTCGGGTGGCTGGACCGACATGTTGATCAGTTGACTCGGTTCTCGGCGATGTTCAAGTTCGTGCAGTGACCTACCACCAGACCCAATTGACCCTACGACCTTGAGATCATGTGGGTTTGGAGTCTAGAGTCCCTCAATTCACAGTGGCGCGATGTTCTTGATCTAGTTGAGCCAATTCACTTGGCCTCAGCTGCAGTGCAACGCCGTAGCTGCGGCATGCAGGCACACACGCAAGGAGCTTACAAGCGGTAACTCGCGGATGATTATCGATGTGATTCGTGCAAGACTCACACTTGGGCTTATGTTGAAAGCAGAGGACCAGACGAGTCAGGACAGCTACAATCAGCCTTCAGCACTTCATGGAGAAATATGTACTGGATCTTGAAAAGTAACTTTGTGGCTCTCTTAAAGCTTTCTTGAAGCAAAAGTACATGTAGGTAGGGAAGGGGACTCATGTCAACGAACAAGAGGTAAGATATTCCACGGCCCACGGTCTGATTAGACTTGTTTCTCTCAGCCACTCTCTACAAAAGCCCCTCTCGTAAGGCTTGGCACCTGCCCGATAGAGCAACGATGATCCACAGAGTCCAGAGGGGGAAGATCCGCCAGTAGCCCAGAGCTTGTCGCATTTCCACGTCTTCCATGCTTCTACCAAGCTCTACGCCTGCTCCGCGTCGCCCCTCATTCATCGACCTGCTCTCCGCGTCTTAGCATCGGCATCGATTGAGGCATGGCCTTCAACCTTAGACCAACATTCGCAATTGATTTCAGCAAAAGTACTTTGC
This sequence comes from Colletotrichum phormii, assembly GCF_030913505.1. Lineage (NCBI taxonomy): Eukaryota > Fungi > Ascomycota > Sordariomycetes > Glomerellales > Glomerellaceae > Colletotrichum > Colletotrichum phormii. The sequence goes on from NW_026851489.1 coordinate 22,778, forward strand.
CAAGAACACCCGACATCGTTCACCTGCCAGAGGTAGCATCGCCCGCGACGCATTGATGCCTCAGTAAAGCTGCCGGCCAAGGAGCAGGCCTAAGGTAACCAGACCCTTGGACGCAGTTCATCCAAGCCGAAGCTCGTGCCGCCACTCTGAGCATCTTTACGACGTTGTGAAGCTATCCTACCCTGCTACGCCTAGGTTCCTGCGGCGAGCCAACCGTGAACACGGCAAAAGTGCCCCCCTGCGTAGCTCTGTTGCCCTGCGCCAGCAACCCGAGCTCGGAAACTCCCCCGCTACTCATGACGCGGTGTCACTGCATGTCGTCTTATCGCGCAATTTTATTTTCGCCGTAGCCATGCTCTTGGCGCGCCGAGAAGGCATAGACAAGGAGCATATAAATGTCCCCGCAGCGCCGCTGGCAGAATCAATTGACCTCCTCTGTTGATCAGCCCGTTCATTGGAATCCTCAAGAAGCCATTGAAAGTCATCTCGTGCCTCAACTCGCGGCTGAGACTAGCTTCCATTCACAATGAAGACCTCCGCCGCTCTCACCGCGGCGCTGTTCGCGCTGCGATCTTTCGCAACCGATCCCCTCACAGCAGACAAGGCAGAAGCTGACATCAAAACCGAGGAGTGAGTATTCATCCCCCGATTGGACTCTACTCTATGAAGGCATCTAACATTGCATATACAGACTCGAGCGCAACCTCTGGAACTTGAACAAGATTGCCCGCGACAACGGCGGCAACCGAGCCTTCGGTCTGCCTGGTTACAAGGCTTCTTCGGATTACATCCTCGAGCGTATCCAGGGCCGTTTCTACAAGCAGCTCGACACCAAGGTCCAGTACTTCAACCACACTTTCTCTCAAACACGCGAGATCAGCGTTACCGGCCCGGACGGCGAGGATGTCTACGTTGTCGCTCTTCAATACAACCACCCGACAACTCTCCCCGGCGGTGACACGGCCCCTCTCATTGACACTCCCGTCGATGACACCAGAGGTAAGAAGAATCTGTCAACAACGGCACGACAATGATGGCTGACTAAACCACTCGTAGGCTCTGGCTGCTTCGCTGACCAGTGGGCGGGCATTAATGCCACCGGCAAGCTTGCTCTCGTGAAGCGTGGTGTCTGCGCCATTTCCGATAAGCTCAAGCTCGCCAAGGCCGCCGGCGCCGTTGGTGTTATTCTGTACAACCAGACCCCGGGCGAGGACATTGGTTCTGCTACCCTCAGCGCTGAGAACCTGGGCCTGCTGGTGCCCGTCGGTCTTATTCCCCTCGAGGATGCCACCGCCTGGAAGGCGCGTCTGGCTGCTGGCGAGACCCTCGAGGTAAACCTTCTTGTCGATGCCATTTGGGATGAGCGCGAGACCTGGAACATTATCTCTGAGACCAAGGAGGGCGACCCTAACAACGTTATCGTCCTTGGTGCTCACTTGGACTCCGTCCAGGCCGGACCCGGTGTTAACGATGACGGCAGCGGTACTACTGCGCTTCTCGAGATTGCTGGATCATTCAAGAAGTACAGCGGCTTCAAGAACAAGGTCCGCTTCATCTGGTGGGGTGCTGAGGAGTCCGGTCTCGTCGGATCTCTCTACTACACTGCCCAGCTTTCCGAGGCCGAGGCCGATGCTATTCGCTTCTACTGGAACTACGATATGATCGGTTCCATCAACCCTGTCTACAACGTCTACCTCGGCGACAACGCGGGCGACAAGTTCGGTGCTCAGCCTATCCACGACTATATCGCGGCTCAGGGTAAGCCCGCTGCCTTCGGTGGCTTCGGCTCCAGCTCCGACTACGTCGGTTTCCTCCAGCTCGGCATCCCCTCTTCCGGAATCTTCACCGGTGCTGGCGCCCCCACCGACCCGTGCTACCACTTGGCCTGCGATACCCTCGACAACATCAACTGGGATGCTCTCACTATCAACGCCAAGGCCGCTGCCCGTGTTGCCGCTGACTTCGCCAACGAGCTCCCTGCTGACCTGCCTCGCCGTGCTACCACCACTCCCGCTCGCCGCAGCCGTGATGCCATCCGCCGCGAGTTCCAAAAGTGGGCTTTGGCTTCTGAGCAAGCTGAGCACGCCAAGAGCTGCTCCCACGGCGAGCACAACGTTTACTGAGCAAGCCATATAGCAAGTAGTGTAGCTACATAATATTAATGTCATCATGATAACAACACAACGAGACATGTTTAATAGTGAATATCGATGTTCATGCTAAGTGATTGGTTTGGATTTTATATGTACCCTGTGCTGCAAAAGGTAATAAGTGGTTTGAGCGCTGGCATCCACCCCGACATGGACGGATAATCGAGGTTCCTCTGCAATTCAGTTTTTGTCTGCTCTCACATTCCTGGTCTTCAGCCATGTCCCCAACTCACATATCTGTCTACCAAGAAACGGTTTGTCACTTGTGTTACAGGTTACTTGAAGGCTGACGAAAACTATTTTTCGAGCCATTTGTGCTGCTCAAATGGGTGCCAGGGTAGAACCTCCAACTCAATGTGTCGACCATTTAGCTTGAAGATTAAGATCCACTTGGTGTAGGTACGAGACCAACTATTTGGTGTGTTTGTCGAGGAACCTGTCTATTGACTTTCAGCAAACTGTATCAGTTCATTTCCTTGTTGAGGTACTTCTCTTTGCCTTCAGTAGCGCGTTCTTCCGAAAGCACATGCAACAGGCGTATCTTTTGACTACCTTATGAGATTGATATCCTGCATTTCTCCATGTTCCGAGAGATGATCACGGGCTAGCGGAAAGAGGTCAGAGACGAGATTGGCTTTGAGTGAGCACACAAAGCAAAGGATCAAACCTGACATTGCCTGGGTCAAGACAGGATTGAGTGAAGGGTCAGGACTCAGGAGATATCAAAGCATCAGCAAACGCATGTAATCAAGACGGTCGAAGATACTAAGCTTTCAACTGCCCTTCTAATCAGGTTGAAAATTTAAAGTCAGCAATATGTTCCATCTGGCCTCCTCCTCGTGACTATCAAGCATTGCCTCACTCATCAAGTACCTATATGTATTTGGAGAAGAGTGAAAGGATAGCATTCCGCACTTTTAAAGAAAACGCAGTATTGTCATTCTCGCCTGCTTTGATTCCGTCGGTAGAAATACTCCGACATTCTTATCCCCCGGAGAGTATCCGGGTGGTTGGCTGAGCTCGTCATCGCCCCCTGCCTCTGTCGCCTTATCATCCCCTGCGATCCCATCTCAACTACTATTGGCCAAACTCGTCGGACTGACCCCGATGGCCCCAGTGCGATGCTGGGTCGCTCTGCAACATGTTCTCAATGAGACGGAACCATCAGTCTGTCGCCCGAGCCGCGGCAGTTGGACCTTTCTACTTTTGGCTTGCACGTCCGTGTTGATCGTTGTTAGTGGCCATCTCGTGCTATCAGTGCATATCTGCCCATCTATGTGCAGAAATATCATTCTGATGGCAGGCCAGTGGACGATGCGGAGTAATAAAGGGAGTTGCATCCTGCTGAAATTCATCACCCTAGTCTCTGTCTGTTCTGCAACTTCTGACGTCTTCAACGTCGCGCCTCGATACGTTCATGATGGCAGAAACCACGCCTCAGCCTTCAAATGCGCCTTCGCGATCATTTCGTTCATTTATTTGGGACACAGATACTCATTTGAAGAGCCATGAAGAACACGTATTGCTCCGAAAGTTGGATTGGTCGATCTTGACCATAGGATGCTTGGGCTTCTTCATGAAGTATCTCGACCAAGGAAACCTTGCAAACGCCTATGTATCGGGGATGCAAGAGGATCTCAAGATGTTTGCCAACGAGTACACGTATGCTCAAATGGTTTATACCTGCGCGTATGCTGTGATGCAGATTCCCAGCACTCTGATTGTTCAGAAGATCAGACCGAGCATTTGGCTAGCCGGAATGGAGGTCGGATGGGTAAGTCTCAACCCATGATTCTTTGCGATGCTGGCACATGAATCATAGATCTGACGCGGTCATATAGGGAGTCTTTACTTTTGCTCAAGCAGGGACGCAGAATGTCGGCCAGCTTTACTCATTTCGGTTTCTTGTCGGTTTCTTTGAAAGCTCCTTCTTTCCTGTCCTACTCTATGTCCTTGGAAGCTGGTACACCAAGACCGAACTTGCGAAGAGAGTCGCCATTTTCCACATGACCGCCCCTCTGGGTGCGGCTTTTGGCGGATATCTGCAAGCGGCGGTTTACAAGAGCCTCGATGGTGCTCATGGTCACGCAGGATGGCGATGGCTATACATTGTCTGTGGGGCTAGTGAATTCCGACCACATTCCTACCTATGTGGTTTTATCAGAGTTGAACCAACTCGCTGATCTCTTGTTGTAATGCATGACGATTCCCGTCGGTATTGCAACATTTTTTGTTCTACCAGACACGCCATACACCACCAAGTCCAAATTTCTGACCGCAAAAGAATGCGAGTTGGCGATTGACCGAGTAACGAAAGCTGGTAAAGCGGCACCTGCAGGAGTCACGTTGGCGACTTTCAAGAGAGTTCTCCTAAAATGGAGATGGTATGCTTTTGTCTTAGGATATGTCGTAAGTGCAACATCCTCTCATGGATACAAGTTTATGTGCTACGGAAAACCGACCTACCTTAACATCAGCTCTATGGCGAATCTTGTCAATCAGGTGGATACTTCGCCATCTGGCTCAAGGCGGAGAAGTTCTCAGTTGTAGACAGAAACGTGATTCCAACCGGCTCAAAGCTCATCAGCGCTTTCTGTATCATTCTGTGGGGCTTCCTCTCCGACTACACCGGGAGCCGCTTTGCATTGATTATTTGCCCATTGGTAAGACATAGTCCTAGAGATCGGGGACTAATCCTAGAAAGCAATCAAGTCTAACGGAATCGCAGGTGCTTACCTTGATTCCCAACGGCATCTTAGCTTTCTGGCCTCCAAGCGTACAGCTGAAGCTATTTGCTTTCCTGGCGAGCAGCGTGCATCTGATGACCGCAGTATTGTAAGTCTCTAGCTTATAGATCATCCAAGACTCGGCCCACGGTCCGAAGCTGACAGGCTACTTCTCAGCTATACGTGGACAAATGAAATTTGTGCCGGCGACAATGAGGAGCGCGCCTTGGTAATCAGCAGTATGAATGGAATGCAATACGCCGTCGACGCTTGGCTTCCTCTAGTCATCTTCCCACAAACCATGGCTCCAAGCTTTAGTAAGTCTTTGCTGCATCTCTATCAAGTGATGACATCAAACCCCAGTAACATGGGCTTTCGTTTGGCCCTCCTTATTTGCTCGATTCACGAAAGACTACTGACGACCTTTCTCTTTCAGGGTACGGATTTCCTGCGACTTTTGGTTTCATCCTTGCTGCAATTATTGCAGTGATTGGCATTCGCCTTTTGGTTCTCCGGGAACAGAAGCAAGGATCCAAGGATGGAGAGACAACTTTGGAATCTGGACGAGTAGAATTTCACCCCGAAGAAAATGAGAGCATCGGAGAAAGTGACAAGGTCGACAAGAAGTAGAGCGGCATTGGAGTCACCAAATATCGTAGCCAATTTTGGAGATACGCAAGCAGCATAAGAGGCATCTATTGTCTGAAATCATGCACGATGCTTGTCGCCGTCAAGAACGGAAAGCCCAACCTGCAACTCATTTATCAGCTGGTGCAGAATCATACTACACAGGCATTCCAGATAGAGCACGTATTTGGGTAATACCTACTCATGGCCTCCTTTTCAACCGCTCAGACCCGACCATTGTCTCTCTATGCGTGCACAAGCAGCTTTGCGCACAAAGTCCTTCATGGTCTGACGCCCCTTACCCACAAAAGTCTCAGGCAGGTCAATCCGTGTTGAAGTTTCGGACCCGAACAAGATCTCAACAGATAACCCCCTACAAAGAGGTTAGAGCATGATTTATGAGTGAGTACTTTACACATTTACATTAGTGAGGAATCATATTCGGCATGCCGGCGTGGTGTAGTGGCATACACCTGGCAAGGCCTCTGGAGCCCAGAGGTCGCTGGTTCGATTCCAGCCGCCGGCAACTGCTTTAACTACCTGTGGGAAGGGTAGGGCAGAGCCCAATGCGGGGCCTAGGACCCTTTCCGGGCCCTAGGACCCTTTCCGGGCCCTCGCCAGGGTTTTCTCATATCCACACCCTCCGACCAAGAAAAAGTGGATATGCGGCGAGTACACGTCGTCAACCAAGTACTGGGGCAGGAATGGTCTTGTACAAATCAGAACATGTACGAGGGGCCTGTTTCGGCAGGCCGCCCTCTCCAGACATATCCGGCCTTAAGCCGCAAAAATTCAAGAATGGAACTGGGGCACCAGCGGGAACCAGGGACAGATAGAACGCATAGTAGCCATAAGGCACGATTTGGAGGACGATTTGAACTGTATCTAGCAATAGTTATAGGGCGACGGCTCTCCACGCCATATACCCTTCGGGAGGTCGGCCGCAAGGGCGGCTGCGCCCTTGCCGCCACGGCGTTAAATATAACACACACACACATATTCGACATTGCCTTAATACAAAACAAAAGAGGAGGGTGCATGAGCCCTCCAACGTCTTCTCTCTCTTCCCTCCAATCGACTCCTTCGCACAGACCTGTCACAATCAGCCATCAGAATTCTCACTTTTAGCCAGATCATTTCGGTAGAAATGGTTCAAGTGGGAGCCGAAACCTTCATTCTGGGTCCACCTCGACAGTCCATGAAACTGAGGCAAGGTCCGATGCTTCCCTTGCCTCTACCGTGGTGCTTAACTTTCTCGATGAATGGAAACGACCAACTTTACTAGGCGTTGATTTCGCCATACGAGAAAGAGATGGCTTAAGCTTGTAGATGCACGAGTGGGATGAAGGCGTACTCGGGTAGCATTTTGTGTTGACAAGTCTGTCCGCCTTCGAGATTTCGAGTCTCTGCATGTGTACGGAGCAACTCTAAACTGCACAGACCACGTACAGGTTACATTCCGAAGACTTTGGAGGAGGCCTTCTCTCGTCAGTCTGTGACAGGCTCATTCATGTAAGGCTTCTTCCAGTCTGCTTGCGAGCTCTCTCATTTTTGTGTGAAGCTACCGTTCAGGTCTTTCATCCTTCGCAGTCAAAGACCGCGTCCCGTCTTAATTATATCACGAAACACAGGAAAGGGGTCGGGACCATCTGACAGTCCTAGCCATAGAAGGCAACTAACGGATGGTCTCTGCACTCATGCTGATAAAGCTATGTGTAACTCTGTATTCCTTATCTCGGTTACTACTAGCCGTGCATGCTCTTCGGCAGCTTCGTACGAGCTAGGATCACTGGCGCTGCTCGTCTCGGAATCTAGTCACCCCGCAGCCGGCGCATCCGAGTGCGTGTTTCATTGAGCTGGGATAAGCTTCGACGATCAGTCGTTGATAAAGATAGTGACCGGCAAGTATTTCTTCGTTGCAGCTTACTAGTGCTACAGCTGCCTCTTTCATCGCAATTTCGGTCAATTCTCACCCCAAACTTGCATTTGCTGCCCTGCACGACACTCACCATCACGACGCGACAGACTCAGACGTGAGAACACTAGCACTACTCTCGTTTGAAAATCAAGGGACTTTTCAAAATTGCGAATCGGACCTAACGACAGGAACACCATGGCCTCGCAACGGGTTACAATCAAGGGCTCTGCCGCGGTCCCGGGCATCTATCGACTCATCATCATGACCCTCGAGCCGGTCTTCGCGCTGCTCGGCGCCGTCATGGTCCTCCACACACCGAATCAATACCTCGCAGGAATGACGCGCAACGCGTTCGCGTACGAACCCAACACGCAGTTCATCTACACGCAACTCGGCGGCGGCTGGCTTCACTTCGCATTCACCGAGGGTGTGGTCATGCGGGTCTTTGATGATCTTACTCTATGGCGCGTCCTCTGTGCAGGTATGCTCCTGAGCGACGCAGCTTTCTGCCACGGTACTGCACAAGCCGTCGGAGGCTGGGAAATTTGGCTGGACAGATCCACGTGGACTGTCGAGGACTACGTTGCTTTCTTTACGACGGCGCCAATGGTATTGGTTCGAATCCTGATTGTACTGGGTATTGGCATCAGCACACCGAAGGAGGCAAAGGGAAAGGAGAACGAGAAACAACTTTAGAGAGACTTGGATACGGTTCCCCGCATGCTATGGGCTGATGCTGCTGATCAGAAATGTTGGTACGGATCGTTAACCACATGTAAGTTCTACGAAGAGGAACATGCCCTGTAGCCAAACTCCTCGCGATTGAAATTTCAAAAGAATTGTTGGGTCTTGGGCAGTCTGTCTTCCCGCGTGCGCAAACGTGACAGGATGAAGACGAGTGACGTCAGCTGTTCATGCACAGCACATGAGATTGATGCAAGTAGCTCGTCTCATCGAATTTTGAGGTCAGTGCTTCTGCCGAACTTCGTCCGCTTACAGCACTGGACCATTTTCTGGCTTTTGACGGATTGGATCATTGCAGCAACTCTTTTCATGAGGAGACATCCACTTCACTTTTCTGTTCAAGGCTCTTCTCAACATTCGGGTTTACTCTGGGTGCACTTTGATCGTTCAAACTGAGGTATTTCAGACTACTTGACAGTTCCATAGCTCAAAATCATGGTCCGGTCACATAAGAAAGTCCCAATGCCTCACGGCGTCCCTTGCTGTTGGGATCCTGGTAAGGCGCCTCACCAATACCTACAGCTCGGTTTCCAAATCTTTGTCCTTGGTCATCATAATCGAAGGTTGCGGTGTGGAAGGTGCTTCTGTTGTCCCAGATAGCTACAAATATCTCTTAGTAACTTGCACTCCGCTTATAGACATACATCGATCAACTTACCAATATCGTTGACATTCTGCCACTTGAGGCGAACCTGGACATCGTGGTTCTTCTGCAAGATTTCCAGAAACCAATCCAGCAGGTGTTTGCTTTCCTCAGCTGTTACGCCGTTGATATGCTTCACATGGCCGCCGACAGGGAAGACACTCTTCCAACCCGAAACTGGATTCGTTCGCACGACGGGATGAACAGCTTTGAGGATGCTGCCAATATTCTTCGGGTTGCCGCGCGGCTTATCATAGAGCGTAAAGCCGCCAAGCTCGGCAGCGGCGGCAAAACCTGGCTGTTCAAAGGTGACTGTGAGGCTTTCCAAAAACTTCTGGTAGGGAGTACTGAGCCGGTCGTAGATCTCATATCCGGATGCCCAAAGAGTGTCTAAAAGGTATCAGCTTTATGCCTGCAACTTTGAATTTCATGGTTCGGGCTTCACTTACCACCGCCAGTCTTGGGGAGCTCAACGAGGCGCAAAGACGAGTAGTCGGCCGGGACAGGCTCAAAGGCAATGTCACTGTGCCATTGTGCAGTCGACTGCTTCTTGGTGCTAAGCTCTTCGCCCTCCAAGGGCTTGCGGTAGATCTTCTTGTGTTGCACCGAGCTGATGGTGCTGATCTCTGGATCGGCCCCACCCAGCTCCCGCTCCGAGTTAAGGACCGGATGGATGTGGAGTCCGGAGTCGGAGGGTCGGCCGGTGAGCTCTCCCAATCGGAGGATTAGTTGCTTCTGCAGATCATTGGTCAGGTTGTCTTGGGCGCGGAAGAAGACAACGCCGCGTTGCGAGACTTGACTCTAGGATTAGTTGCGCTCAACATAAATGTCACGCCCAGTTGCTTACTCGTGATGGCAAGATCTCTAATCAGCTCATCGGCGTTGGGGGCATTGAGCCAGTCGACCAGGCTTGCCTTTGGGAACTCGCGACCAATGTTTGGGGTCACGTCAAAGGACTCGTATTGGTCCAGTGCGTTGGTTGACTTCAGCGGGGTCGGATGTGAAGCCTTGGTGCTGGTGTGGAGAGGCACCTCGGTGTCAATAGCTGTCGGAGCCATGCTTTCAGTTGATTGAATTTGATGTTTTGAATTCTGGAAGTAGGCGAGAGATGTGATTCTCGTGACTATGTTCCCAATTTCGTGGATCTTGAAACTCACTATCGGGCGCAAATAATGACATTTTATAAGTCGACCGGCTCGCTCATGATGCGGAGTAGTGAGGTGCAAGTCATCGCGACATCCTGTCGGCGGTTACGACTTCGAACTCCCGATAAAGCGACATCCGGTGAGATTAGAATGTTCGATAAACCTCCGCACTTTACAGGCGGAAACTTGAAGCGTGCATTAGAATGGTGACAGCCAGCGAGCCCATTTCGTGATTGATCACCCCCTTTACACAATGGCGTGGATCCGGCACAAATGATGTGATCAAGGTGTTGTTCCACTGGATTGGTCAATCAAGCCTCGCCTATTTCACCTCTTGAAGACCCCGTCCGCTATTGAGCATATGCCCCATGGTAGCATAGGTCACTTCTCGCACCAGAATCCCCAGCATTTATGCTGGATTGCTGAAGGCTGGAAGCTTTCGTGGGGGTAAGCAGCAAGCTGATGCAGGCCAGTGTAGGTGCTCCCTTAGCCTGCAATTCAAAGATGCCGTATGTTGTATTTTACAAGATTTACCAAGTTTTCCATCAGCGTACTTTAGATGATACTATTTGATGTTGGTTTCGGATGATGTTTTGCGAGATCGGGACGGAACCTAACGGCGTTGATAAGAGTCTGAAGTGGTGTCTTGCGTCAGACCCTTGGCTTATGGCGAGCTTCAACAATGCAGCCCAACCCAGACCCAAAGTGAACTTTCAACGGCCGTCAAACAACCGCAATTATTGCGATAGCGGCTGTTGCTTCGAAGCGGACTTTTTGAGTCTTCCGAAAGCTGAAAATTCAAGAGAGACTCTAGTTTCCTTGCACGGCGACCTCGGACGGATACCCCCACTCCACCCCATCTCAGACAAGGATGCAGGCGAATTGAGGATGTAGAGGCCGACCTGTCGCCCGCAGCTGGGACTGGGCTATACGCGTCTCCAAAGCTGCAGAAACTTGCACGATTCCTTGCGAGTGCGAATAACTATATGGAGTTTGCCCGAGGATGTGGGCACCGTGGCGATGAAAGTCTGCGCTTAGGTACTTCAAACCTATGTCCCCTAGGACCACGTATTGCGGCAAACTCGAGGTTGGATAGGGGCTTGTCACAAGAAGTATCATAGAATTGGTCTCGATGTCGTAGCATGCTAGTAGCTACTAGGTGGTCAATAATGTGAGTGCTGTCAAAACCTTCCCAGTTGTCCGGTCGAGCACGACTGGTCCCGTTATCTTTCATCCTGCATACAGAAGTCTGTTTTCCCCATACCACAAGTCACAAACCCTTTGAACCTTGAAGTCAGCTTGCTTATGGCTCACCTCGGACGAATTAGATACTTATGGACATGGATCCCGACTCCAGACCCTTACAGCCGTAGGAGACGCCGACGCTTGTCTCCCTTGCAACAACGTGATAATGTGGACCACATTCGCCATCGCAGCACACCTAGTCTAGCATGAAAGTGAAATCCCGGTGGCGGAAGAGCTCCACGATCCCGAATTTTCTGACGAGATCCGCCGACCCGTCTTTTCTTCGTTGCAGTGCTTTATATAGCGTTGAGGTGAAGCTCCGAGGAGACATCATAGCCGGCACTCATCCCTCAGCCTCAACACCAAGTCGGAAATCCGACATCATCGTCAGTGACCATGGCGACCGTTCTGGCAAAGAATACCTTTCAGAAGGGGGAGGCAGACCAGTCTGCCGTATCTCTTGAGGGCATCCCGGCTCTTGGGGCTCCAATCGAGGAGAAGAGGTTTTGGTTCCAGCGTAACAAGGACTTTGATCCTTTCGCAGTCGCTACTCAAGTATATATCAAACAAAGGTTGATTATACGCCACGACAAACCGCTAACTCTGTCATGTAGCCGAGTGTTTTCGATGATCCAGATTCGGCTGAGAAATATCAGCCACGTGAAGACTGGTAAGTCTGAAGAGTGCCGATTCCACATGTTGTCAAAGCTGCATCAGGTCTCATTCAATCGATTTTAGGGAGAACTACCACCGCTTTGACCCTCTCGCCCGATGGACGTGGGCCGAGGAGTATGCTTTGGGTAAGTGAAGTTGCCCCCCTTTCCAACGACGCCCTGTGGTTTACTGACGTGGGGAAAAGTACGAAAGATCGACGTTCGAATTATGATATGGGCCTGTATTATGTTCATGGCGCTCGAACTTGATCGCGCAAACATCAGTCAAGGTGCGCTCAAATCGTCATGCTACAAGCAATTGCAATTCTAACGCGTGATTTCTGTAGCAAACACGGACAACATGTTGGGAGATCTGAAGATGAGCACCAATGGTACGTCACAACATACTGGCGCCACGCACGAATGATCGCTGACAAAGGCCATAGACTTCAACCTCGGAAACACCGTCTTAAAGCTCGCATTTCTTTGTGCCGAGTTGCCATCTCAGCTTGTGTCCAAATGGGTCGGCCCCGATCGATGGATCCCTGCACAGATGATCCTTTGGAGTATTGTGGCCAGCTGTCAGTTCTGGCTCAACGGAAGAGACTCGTTCCTTGCCTGCCGCGCATTGTTAGGTCTCCTCCAGGGTGGATTTATCCCCGACGTAGGCTACCCCCACCTCTTACAAACGACTCTGCTGTGAATATCTTTTTGGTTGACATCCAATCACTAGATCATTCTCTACCTGTCGTACTTCTACAAGCATCACGAGCTGTCCCTGAGACTTGGTTTCTTCTGGACCGCTATGAGCATCGCGGATATTCTTTCTGCGATCTTTGCGTATGGATTACTCCACATGCGTGGCGTTCAAGGACATTCTGGATGGAGGTGGCTTTTCCTCATCGAAGGACTATTGACACTGGTCATTGGTATTTTCGGCTTCCTTTTGATGCCGGCGGGTCCTTGTCAAACTTCGAGTTGGTTCCGCGGGAAGAAGGGGTGGTTCTCAGAAAGGTGAGTTGGACTAGTGCTCCCCAGCATCCTTTGCTTTCAGGGAAGGATACTGACAAATGACACAGAGAGGAAACCATCCTTGTCAACAGAGTTTTGCGCGAAGACCCGAGCAAGAGCAGCATGCACAATCGCGAGCCGATCACTCCACGGTTGCTATGGGACAGTCTCAAAGACTACGACCTCTGGCCCCTTTACATACTGGGCCTCACCTTCCAAATTCCTATGACGCCTCCCTCGCAATACCTCACCCTGACATTGAAGAATCTCGGCTTCGATACCTTCCAAGCAAATCTTCTCGCTATCCCGTATACCGTTGGTCACAGTAAGTACATGTTACACATCTGCCACTTACTCAATCTGCCGGACTAACACTTGAGATAGTGGTCACAATGCTTGCAATCACATACCTGGGCGAAGTCATCGGCGAACTCACCTTTGTCTCGATGTCTGGTCAGGTGTGGGCACTCCCATTTTTTATCTACCTCAATGTTGTCGACACATCGGGAGTCAACAGATGGGTTCTTTACTCCGTCATCACCTTGCTTCTTATGTACCCGAATCGTAAGTTTGGCCCGAAACCAACATCATTACGCTATGGATTTGAAACTAAAAGGATTACAGCTCACCCTATTCAAGTAAGCTCTTGAGTTCCGATCAATGTCCACGAATTCGTTGTAGAATTTGTTTTATTCTCTGTGCAATTGCTAACCCCTGTGTTTAGGTCGGATGGAATAGTCGCAACTCCAATACAGTTCGGTCAAGAACCATCTCGGCTGCTTGCTACAACATGTTTGTACAAACCGACGGAATCATTTCCTCCAATATCTACCGATCTGGTAAGCCTCTTGACCCAACATCACACATTCATGAAGGCCGAATGCTTACTCTAAGGTTAGACGATGCGCCATTGTATAAACGCGGCAATCGGTCTCTTCTCGGCATCGTCTGCATGAACTTGGTCCTTTACCCATTGGTGAAGGCTTACTATGTATACCGAAATAAGAGAAGAGACAGGATCTGGGATGGTATGTCGGAAGAGCAGAGACTTGCATACTTGGAAACAACAAAGGATGAAGGCAATAAGCGATTGGACTTCCGTTTTAGCCATTGAGATGTCAATGACCACTCTCAAGCTCTGTTTCGACTGTCATGGCAGGTATTCCATGGAATATAGTTGCATATCTGTCCTTGGTAATTACATGTACTGTCTGTATCCAGGCATATTCACACAAATACGGGACACCAAGCCACACTAGAGGATTCGCTAGTGCATGTGATTCTGAGTCCTATATCATTAAATGAGGGGATACTGAGGGTTTCGTTGAGTAGAGTTGTTTTTATTGGACGATGATCTAATCATACAGTGAACGTTGAAGGTAGAACTAGGCCCGAGCTGCTTCGTCATGTCCCTTGAACGGGATCAGACCAATCTTTTCAAACCATCGCTGAAGATAACCATTAACATCCTCACTCTTCAGTTGGTGGAACCAATGACCAATCCCCTCGACAAGATGTATCTCATCAAGCTCACTGCTCGGAGACAAATAGCTGCGCTCCGTCGTGACCCAATATTCGCTATTTCCAATCGTCAACCGCGGGCACTTGATCTTGCCATCGTGCTGAGCCGCAGAGACCTCTCGCCTCCCAATTACTTGTGGGTCAACCTGGCATGCATATGACTGGGCCAGAATGACATTCATATCTCCTTCCATGAGACGTCTGCCGATCCAGGTCAAGTGCCAAGCAGGGACCGTTGGCGGATACAGGGCGGGTCCAAAAAGCATAGCGAGGTTCTGCAAGGTCTGCAGAGGGTCGGTGAGATACTTTTCCACGGTCTCACTTGGGATCGAGTGAAGCGGGTCAAGTATCACCATCGCACGCGTCAGATCAGGCCTCACGGTGGCGAAGTGGTACGCCACGGCCGTGCCAAGAGAATGAGCAATGACGACGACGGATGAGACATTGAGGTGCTGCAGAAGGGCGATGAAGTCCAAGGCTGCGGATTGAGGATAGTGGTCGATAATGGACGGATCAGCGTCTGGTCCAGGGTATGATTTGATGTCCGGAGTAGGAGCGGGGGCAGATGAACGTCCCTGCCCCCTGGGATCTGGAGTAATCACTCGGAAGCCATGCGTGAGAAGAAAAGGCACCTGCCAGTTATAATCGTGGAGGTCGCAAATGATGCCGGGATTGAGAAGTACGGCCTGTACATCTTGCGGACCCTCGTCGAGGTAGTAGATGGAGATGTTGTCGTTGTGCTTGAAATAAGGCATGATGAGAGAGTGCGGACTTCGTGTAAATCTGCAGTGTCAAGTGAAGAAGGATACTGGATACTGAAGAGCTCAAGTGAACATATGTATCATGCCTCTTACGGAATTCCTATTTTATATAAGTCCGAATTCACATATTACACGGACAATTCATAAGTTGAAGTCGGCTGAGGCCCGATTTTATCCGCTCGGGAGATTGAAGGTAAGTACGGCAGACTGCAAGAGGCACTCCGCCAAAACACTTTTTTCATGCGTCAAAGCAGAAATCGAATTTTACAGTCACCCCACCACCGATTATTGAACTTTATACTAGTGAGATAAACCATAGATATGGTTTATATAGAATTACGGCTTAAGATTTATTATTAATTAAATTTATAAGGCCATATATAGCGGTAGTTATATAAAATTATATTCTATTATAAACTATAATAAAAATTCTTTCTTTTTTTAAGTTAACTAACTATAACTACCTTTATTATAAAGATAATTACTACCTTTTACCCTCTTATAAGTAAAAGTTACTCTTTATTTAAGTTATTAAACTAGTAGCTAACTTATAGATATTATAATATAAATCTATAATAGCTTCTAGTCCCTTCCCGAGATATAACTAAACTGATCGACCTTATAATGCCCTTTTATAAAGCAATCTTGAGACGAATAATTAAATATAATCCCTTTATAAGCTCTACGTTTTTTATATAATAAGAGCATTCGAATATATAAGCTTCGATGTTAATAGAATCTCTTTTTACGGGTTCCTGTTACGGCCAGCTAGTTGTTACGCCCGCCGCAACTTGTCACTGTGGGCGCGTAGCTATATAATGCAGAACAAGGGACAATGATGCCGGAGTCATCATTATCGAAGCTTTTGCTTTGTGCCACAGTTGGTTGCCTTGTCCAGCTCGTAACACTAGTCGTATGTTACGACCCAACATGCACGACCAAGTCCAGGGCCTGCCCCGCAGGACCACGGCGACTAGGGCACACCATAAGTGCACGAACTATGGGAACACATGCGTCACCCTACGGAACGGAAGAACTATGGAGCAAGTCACGTGATGATAAGATAAGGAAAGCCGTATGCCAAGAATACGGAGTCCGTCCCTTTGAGGTACGGTTTTAGTATAGACCATGTCGGCATAGCGCCCGGCACGTCCTTTTGTTACCAGACGTTAAATACATCATCATCATCATCATCACTTTGAGGTACGGACCCCGTATGTTCAGAATACGGAATCCGTATGGTAAACATACGGATAAAGGATATGTTCAGAATCAAGACTTGTATATAGGATGGACTCGAGCCGGACTCTAGGACAGACTTTCCATAGCTCTTCAGCAATTAACTTCGTATCAGGATTAACATCCGCTTTCAGCTATCACCTTGACAAGACTACGATTGATCACCGAAGCCTTACCTACCCTTACGATTGACAGACATAGCTTCCCTGAAGCTATCCCCGGCTACGATTACTGTTACCAGTTCCGCAGCCTCAACTTCTGCAAACTACCCCTACGACTAGCTGGCCGTAACAATAATCTACTGTGCCTCCGGTCATAAGTAATTTTTATTATATTATACGGGATTAATAATCATATTCATTTATATATAGGGCACGTATAGCACTTTAGCATACTTAAGTATACGGCTACCGTAAGTCTATTGACAAAAAGTGTTTTGGCGGAGTGCCTCTTGCAGTCTGCCGTAGTAAGGTCTTGTTGACCTCCTGACCAGAGTCTGACCGCTGCGTCCAATCACATATTGGCGTCTTCACCAATGCGGCATTCCCCAGCTCGCTCCCATGAACGACTCCAGAAGGCTCCTCGGCCACGGACTATGAGATCGGCGACTTTCGGGGGAGAATTCCTACAGCAACAAGGGAGAGATTTGAATAGCCTACCCGAATATTCAAACTAAATTTAGTTTGTGGATGACATTCGTTACCAAGCTGCGGCTGGATTCTGCACAAAGCCAATAGCTGTTTCCGCGCTTTTCCTTCACACGGACCTGGATAATTATGACAAAAGAACTGAGATCCAGGTAATATGATGTCGCACAGCAACTGCGCGACAACACCTGTAGTCGTTGAAGTCAAGAAGTGAGTGTCGTCCGGATACTTGACCAGTCGAGATGCAGGATAGTGTGCAGAATCGCTATGCAAAGAGCTTTGATAATGTTATAATATGGCGATGGTGATTAGTGTCCCGTGTCAGTACTCAAAGTCCAAAACAAGTTGTGAGTCTTCATAAATCACACTCATCGAGTCTTGGATGAGAATTATACGCATAACTTATGAGTGCAACCTTATTGGAACATGTAGCCTGTAGGCAGCTTCTTCATTTCGACGATGGACAATCGTGCTCTCACTGAATCTCAGGCAGTCTCTATTCCTCAGTCTGACAAGCTCTGAACGGGGCCAGCAGCACATCACGTGTCTAACTATGAAAATCGCTCATTCCACTAAATACGCATGACAATCTCAAATGCATTCGGGAATGAGGTAGGAAATTAAGTCACCTCGATTTTCTCTGGCCGAAATGCCGAGAGAATGTAGGGAATTGTTGTGTTCAGCGATCAACTCTGACCTGAGGGTTTGTAGGGCTCTCGAATGTTTCGATTGGCTTGGAAGATCGAACTGATGCTCAAATTAGAGGGCCACCGAAGCGCGAGCATTCACTGACGTCCCGAAATGTAAACCTGGGCCCCGTCCTTTTCGAGCGCCTATTCACAGCTATCTCATCAAACCAAAGGGCTCTCGAAGTAGGCGGCTGGACCAGCTGCGAGCTGGAGCATTTCATACATTGTACGGAGTATCGAGTGAGCAATACGAAGCACACGAGCGTTCGAAAACGGTGTCCGAGCCTAGTGTAGGTATTGGAACGTCGATGGGCGCATTAGCGTCGTAAACAAGCTCCATTCGAGGCAGCAGACCGACCGGCAGCTAAACGATGCTTCCCCGCTGCATGCTGTGAGGTCTGGGCAACGTGGCAAGCTACATGTCATTTTCGACAATTTGTCGACCGTCAGAATCACGATCAAAGGATGGACTAGTCATGGACTTTCTTTTCTCAATCTCAATGCTCCTCCATCAGCGGGTTAATGAACACAGCATGATAAGCGCAACAGGATCGGAAATCTTACTGCCGACCGCCGGAGATCGGGGTCCGTGTGGGCTGAGACTGCATAGAGGCCTGAACATTCGTTGCTTTTTTCAATCAGCTCCGCTACAACTTCCCATTAGACCGAGATGCAGTTGGGCGCCAGGTGATATGTCACATATCAGCCCTGCCAGCAAAAGGCGCAGCGAAGGGTCGTGAGGAGAAACACGCCTCGAATGCGGGTCGATGAGTATACGCATTGGGCGAGGGACACGGCTGGTTCTTGGCTCGTATGGGGATTCAGGAATTAATAGGATGCAGCCCATTGATCTGACAATGAAGTTGCTTGCACTTTCAACGGTCTTGATCCACTGCCGGAAAATGCAAAGCGGTATCCGTAGTTCACTAACGGAGTGCGATCGACAAGAACGAGCCGCGGCCTGGGATAGAGATTCGGTCAAAGGCGGACGTGGTCCCTCGCAGATTCGAGTTCATGGCCGCTTGGAACGGAGCGGTCAAGAAACCACAGGAAAGTTGGCTACGGAGGATTGGCCGCCCAGCGCGTACGAGATATTGCGAATAGCAGTGAGCTAGCAGGGCATGCAGGGCTAGGAACAAGTTAGGTCGAACATTACTCGTCTCAACCTGATAACCGGGCACCTGGGAATGGATGGCGCCGGCTTGAGCGGCCCTGATGAGACCCAATAAACGCCACCAATTGTCCCACCACTGACCAGTACTACAGGGCATAGGCGAACAGAGGCTGGGATTCAAGGGGGTGGTCCTGTACGTAGGTTCTAGGGTAGAGCTGCAGTCATCAATGGCAGAGACGACGGCAACAATGACATGATTCCCCTCTCTTCTTCTCAGTCTGGCAGGTGGACGGTGTCACTGAAAACATCGTAGCGCAAGGGCTGGAGCGATCCCTCACTCGTCAGAAGAAACATCGGAAGAAGACTGGGCCTTTCCCGTGTCCCTGTCCCGATGCTACTTGTCCATACTCTCGTGTATCCGTACGGATAGACCTGCCCCCATAGCATCCACTGCCGCCAGTGACCTGAATGAGATCGCTTGACCTTCCTGGCATTTGCAAAATTATTGCTCCGTAGATGTGGTGTGTATCAGGCTGGCAAATTTCTGGGGCCTTCGTGGCGGTCATCAAATGTGCCACGGGCTCAGTCCGGGTTAGCACTCCTCTGAACTCGGTATCTAAATCTGCCGCACCTGCTTCTTGCTTGACCACTCCCTGCTACCTTTTCCAGTCCGTTAACCTCATGCTTCTCGTCAAATCCCTTTAGACCAGAGATAGGGGTAAGACAAACGCATTCCATCATTCAAACCTTAATCCCCTGCTTGAGAGGAAAAGCCTAGACCCCCAGACGCACCCGGACACACCTTTCGTCAACCCCGCCTCCACACTCTTGATTCGGACAGACTTCCCGTTCACTAGGTTGACTGACGGGTGGTCCGATTCATGGGTCATCCAGGCTAGGGTAGCTTGACCTTCGGAGCCAGGGCCGCTAGAGATTACGACGCAAAGTCGCAGCCAAAACATCGTCATTTTCTCACTCATTCCAACCAGTTTCACACAGTTCGTCGAGGCTTCACATCTTACGCGAAACGAGCTCAAAAGAAAGGTACACACTCGGGCAGCCCCAAGCTGTGTTGTTACGATGGGCACAGGAAGCAATCCAGGCAGCCCCAGCGCGGGCCCTTCTGATGGCTCGCGACGCGACGATCCCGATGGTGAGCTGAGACCTTTCACTTTTTGAGGTGGTCTTAAGGAATGGGAAGCCTCGAAACATCATAGTACACGACAAGCGACGCGTCAGATTGTCTCGTTGGAGGGATGATAATAATAAAAGACAGCAGCGTCTGCATCTACGGCACCCACGGCTGGCGGTTCAAGCTCGGAGCAAACGGCAACGACGGCCTCCGAAGCAACGACGACATCAACCGAGCCGCTTCCAGCAGTATCAAGCATTCCCGACCCTTCGACAGAAATCCCCGCCGGACCTTCCGCCGAACATGCCCTCGAAGCCGGCGGCACTGACGACGATGATGAGTTCACTCCCAGTGTCTTTGACGGATCATCAATAGCCGACGACAGGAGTCAAAGAACTGACTCGACGTCGCTAAACTCCAGCGTCTACGAGCATAGCTTCCAGCACGGACGCCGTTACCACAAGTTCCGGCACGGGCGGTACCCGATTCCCAACGACGAGACAGAGCAGAACCGCGAGGACATGCTGCACGCAATGATGCTGGAAGCTACAGACGGGAAGTTGTACTTTGCACCCATCGGGGATAACCCACAGAAAATAATTGATATGGGTACAGGAACAGGTATCTGGGCAATCGAGAGTGAGTGAAAGTCTCCAAATGTCGCCATGAGAGTCAGAATCATGCGAAAGGGTATTAGGCGGCTGACCGCAAGAACAGTGGGAGACTTATTTCCAAGCGCGGAGATCCATGGTCTCGATTTGAGTCCCATCCAGCCCGTTTGGGTACCACCAAATGTCAAGTTCTTGGTTGACGACGTTGAGGATACCTGGTTGAACGGCCGGAACTTTGATTTTGTTCACCTAAGAAACATGGTACCCGTTCTCAAGACACCCGTCGGCCTGCTACGGAATGCATACGGGTATGTTCGATGACTTCAGTTGTCCTTCCCTACCTTACATGACCGTAGCGCTGCTGACACTCCTTAGGCATATGAAACCCGGCGGCTGGGTCGAGCTTCAAGATGTTGACGGCCAGGTTCACTGCGACGATGGCACGATGCCTTCTGACTGGCCCCTTGTCCGCTTCACGAACCATCTCGTAGAGGCGTTCGCAAAATTTGGAACGAACTCTCACGCCGCTGTGTTTGGACGGCAATATCTGGAACAGGCCGGTTTCGTCAACATCCAACATCACACGGTGAAGTTGCCATATGGAACGTGGCCCAGGGATAAGTAAGTGCTATGAAAACGTCCACATACATAACTCATGAGACTCTAATAATCATTTCTTTCAGAATTATGCGGCTGATTGGCATGTATTATCGCACGGCTTGCGAAGAGTTCTTCCCTGTAGTAGGCGCAATCCACTTCCAGATGTTGGGATGGAGCCAAATTGAGATGGAGGTTCTCTTCGCCGAATGTCGGAATGCCATGAGGGACCCGAATGTACATGCTTACGGCATGATGCATTTCTGGAGCGGACAGAAACCTCTGTGAGAATGGGAGCTGGCAATATCCAACTGCATGACGCGAGCATTCCGATTGACTGTTAGCATCTGGTGATCGTCTTCGTGGGGACGCATTTCCTCACTTGCAAATGCCTAAGCGCTATGGGTTTTGCTTTTGTGGGAATATGGGTCCGACAATACTCGTCAAGGACAAGAATACGACTGAACCAAACTTACCAAGCTACTTGGCGATTCTCATTGGTCCACATTGTTCTGGCTGCAGGTGAGCCGTTGGGGACGCGATCCGCGGGTTTTCATAAGGTATTGACTGCATGCACATAAGATCTGGTCAGGTGCGTATCGCCCCAATCTACTCGCAGGCCCAGGGGCTAGCATCGAGCTGATTCTGTGCCTCTCATACTCTCAGCTGTCCTTTTTCTAGTGAGGAAAGGTCTTTTACCGCGCTGCCCCTTCTTGTGCATCTTCACACCCTCATGATCTCTGTGCCTGGAGGCTAAAACGGCGTTTAGATAACATACGAGAATCGCCCTAGCCCGTCGATATCCACCTTTCTGATGTTGCGTGCCGAGAACGGAACGGAACACCAGCATTAGAGATCTCAAATCTCTTACGAATACCCATGCATTTCTCCTTCTTGCAGTTCCCATGCGCAGAAAGTGTAGCAAGCTGGGCAGAATTTCGGGCTTGCACCGCCACGGTCGGCCGCCGGGAGTCCCATAAGTCAACCTACCCACTATTCGCCAACCCAATCAACATAGTCTCAAAACATCACCACCAACTTCCAATCAATTAATTAACTAACTTCCACTACCACTACATTACAGTCACTACACTTACTAAGTAATTCGATCCTCATTAATCGACTAGGACTAATAAGACGGTCGCTAGTATCCCTCAAGCTCTCTTTATATTCTTAAATTTGTAAACTTAATATTAGGATTTATTTAAACGGTTCTCTTCCTCTTTAAAGCTATATAGTTAATTCGGGCCTAAATGTTACGACCCAATATACATAAACAAGACCAGGGCCTGCCCCGCAGGCTTGCGGCGGCTACGGTACACTATATATATACAAGTTACAGGAACATATGCGTCAGCCTACAGAACAGAAGAACTATAAAATAAGTTATATAATAATAAGATAAGGAAACTTATATACTGAGGATATAGAGCCCGTTCTTTTAGAATACGGACCCCGTATATGTTACGAGCAGGACAAGGCAACCAACTGTGGCACAAAGCAAAAGCTTCGATAATGATGACTCCGCATCATTTTCCCTTGTTCTGCATTATATAGCTACGCGCCCACAGTGACAAGTTGCGGCGGGCGTAACAGTATATTTAAGATATAGAACCCATTGGATAAATATATAGGTAAAGGATATATTTAGAATTAGGACTTGTATATAAGATAGACTCGAGCCGGGCTCTAGGATAGACTTCCTATAGCTTCTTTAGTAATTAACTTCATATTAGATATTATAATCGCTTTTAACTATCTTCCTTGAGAATCTCTTTAATAAGACTACGATTAATTACCGAAGCCTTAACTTACCTACTTTATAAATACAACCTACCTAAGACTATTTAACTATGTATAATAATTATCCGATTATTACATCTAATTATTACATCCGATTATTATTATTACTAGTTCTATAGTGTTAACTTTTATAAATATATCTTACTACGATTAGCTGGCCGTAATACTTTAATTACTCTTATTTAGTAAGTTAACCTTACGAAACGGCTAATAGTAAGAACGACGACGTTTTTTAAAGCTACCCCGTCTACTTCTTTTAACGACTTTAAAAATAAGGTCCCTATACTTACTAAGACCCTAGATAAAGAAATAAAAGACACTAAAGACTCGAAAGAAGAACTTAACTTTACCTATAAGGTCTATAAAGGCCTATAAAAGAAGATTAAAAAGAATAACTCCGATATTGCTATTATATAATAGATACTTGATAATATTATTAGACGGCTCGAAATTAAGACCCAGGTTAAAGAAGGTAAATAACCTCTATACTACCTCTAATATCATTACTATGCTATATAACGGATAAGAGAAGCTTAGGCTTAACTTACTTTTGTCACGGTAGCAGGCAGGTTGTTTGGCAGGTGGATGCTGGGCAGGCGGATCAGACAATCTATTGCTACGGGCAGGCTCTATCCTAAGCAGGTACAGGCTCTGTTGACAAGACGTAGCTCAAGGAGCTACGTTTCTGGACATGCGCGACAGAATACAGGATGCAGAGTTTTATCCAGCCTCAGGCTTACGTAACCCGGCCACCGGGTTACTCAACACCAACCTCAAGGTTGGGGTCTAGGACAGCGGGTCTGTGACAACTTTAAGCCTTCAACGGAACCCTAGGATAACTTAAAGGATTCTTTATATAAGTCAGAGCTTAGTAACGCTTTCACGAAATAAACTTTAAGGACGAAGCCGAGAAGGTCATTTATGCCGCCTTCTTCTTAAAAGGGAAAACTCTTATAAAGTTCGAATTATATTTTACCAACTTTATAATAATTAACCACTAGAATAGTTACTCTTAAACTAAAGACTTGAAATATATTTTTAAAGGACTATATAGATTTGAAAATGCGCTTTTATCTCTATTATAAGAATTAAATAAAGAACTATAACACGAGCGAGAGCTTTTTAACCTTCGATGGAAGGGATTAGCTTCACTCTATATTATAGAATTTAAACGAATCTGCGCCCGACTTAACTACTCCGATAACACTAAGATCTTTATATTCTATAAAGAACTTAAAAGAAAGTTAAGGACAAACTATTTACATAGAATAGACCTAACGTAGTTCACAAGCGAGTGGGCCACTCTCTTATCGCACCTTAAAGGTCGATTATTTACCTATTTATTGAAATTCGAATATAAGGCTAAAATTAATAGACTATTTTACATAAGCTTTAATAAAGGCTATAATATAAAATATGATATTATATAAATCATATAGTTATAGCTTTATATAAGAGGAAATATAAAAATAGGTCTACAATAAAGCTAAATTTCTATATAGGAGTTTTAGAGGTATGTATGATTTTTATAATATTATGTTTTATAATAGAACCCTTATCAAAGCTCATTTGAAAACGCTTCTATATTTTAATCTTATATCCGATTTTTAATAAATAGTTAAAAATTGACCTTTAAGGTGCGATAAGAGAGTGGCCCACTCGCTTGTGTGGCTCACTCGCTTGTGAACTATGTTAATGACTTTTTAATATATATTAAACTAGCTATTAAGCTTAATAACTAACTTTATAAACGACGAAAGAAAAAGAAGTACGTTTTATAAGTAAATACCGAAAACGCTATTAACTACGCTTTTAAAGATAAAACTACCCTAGAAACTATTTGAGAGTCTCTCTAACAGAGCCGTCTCTGACAGAGGGGGTAAGACTGTGGCCTGACCGTATAGGTACGGGCAGGAGAGTGCGAAATGAGCAAAGCGATTGAAGCACGCGCAGAAGAGCAAAGCGAAAGAGCAAGTGAACGTCAAAGGTAGGTCATGGGTGATGTGTATCTTCAAGGTTGACCCCCTTATGTGGAGGGTCACGGTCAGACCGTCTTAAGTAAAGAGGCCACGCTTATCACGTGACCGTAGCACTAAGTGTGCTGATAGGAAATGTCACACTATTAGTAGTAAAACTAATAAACTATATCCTATAGATAATATAATAGACTAATAGACCTTAATATGGCTAGATAAAAATAACTATATTAAAAAGAAGTTTTAAAATACTTTAACTACGATAAGCTAGAGTATATATCTAAAAACTATTACTTACTTAAACCCCGAGAAGTAGATTAGAATTGCTATTAATGAAGTCCCTTATAGATAACTCTCTTAGATAGTATATTATAACGATAGTTGCCTCATTTATTAAGATAGTAAGAAATAAATAGGTGTTACAACCCAACATGCATAACAAGGCCAGGGGGCCCGCCCCACAGGCCTGCGGCGGCTATCTATCTGATATACGCAGAGAATCCGGGAACTCAGGTGACTCCTCATGGAACGGAAGAACTATGGAACAAGTCACGTGACGATAAGGAAAGTGAGCACACGATAAGGTGATCATAGTGATCACCTAAAGTGAGCGCTTACCAGTATCCACTTAGTGATCACCAACGAACATGGTGATCAGGCAACAAAGGATATGTTCAGGATCAGGACTTGTATATAGGATGGACTCGAGCCGGGCTCTAGGACAGATGTTACGAGCTGGAAAAGGCAACCAACTATGGCACAAAGCAAAAGCTTCGATAATGATGACTCCGGCATCATTGTCCCTTGTTCTGCATTATATAGCTACGCGCCCACAGTGACAAGTTGCGGCGGGCGTAACAACAGACTTCCCATAGCTTCTTCAGCAATTAACTTCGTATCAGGATTAACATCCGCTTTCAGCTACTACCTTGACAAGACTACGATTGATCACCGAAGCCTTACCTACCCTTACGATTGACAGACATAGTTTCCTTGAACTATTCCACGACTACGATTACTGTTACCAGTTTCGCAGCCTCAACTTCTGCAAACTACCCCTACGACTAGCTGGCCGTAACAGACGGCGCCCGTATAAGAGCGGCGCCTATTAATTCCCTTAAATAATAGGGGTAAAATAATAATAAGAAGGCTAGGAGGCATTTTTAGGGTGGCGAAAAGTGGGTAGGTTAACTTACAAAATAGGATGCCGCTCAATAGGTACTCTCTTTATCACTCTTTCTACTATTTCTGTTAAGTTACTACTATTATTCTTATTATTACTATGAGTTATTATTATATCTTTACTATATTTCTTAAGAGGTATCCTATAACTATAGAATATTTCAAAGATAGAAAGTGATAATGATAATGAAAAGTTAATGATAGGAAGGATAGAAATAGAGCTAGGTACTTCGTGTGGAGCGGCAATCCATTGTGTCACCCACTTGACGGGGTCCTGCGGCGGTGCGGTACCTACTCTTGCCGGAAGGGGAACGTGGGGGCCGGAGGCGTGAGCTTTCATTTACCGGATGATTGTTGAGAGTTTGCCATCTGAATCCTTCAACGACACCATGCATGTCCTTACCGACCAAAGTCCCTTGAGAATAGTCCCAACTCATCACTCTCCGGCTGATCTAGGCCATTCCTGATTATTCACGGGCACGGAGTGTTTGGCAGCACACTTAGACACATCCAATGTCGATTTCGTTGACATACGAGATACGAGCGAGTTTGGCACCTGCTTCAAATTGCAATATGAGATATGCTAGGTACCTACTTGTTTGGAATCTTACCCCCGCCGATCCACTCGACAGCATTGAGAGACATCATCATTACTCAGATTGCATCTACGACGGCTCGGCACGATAAGCAAACGGTCTTGGTACCAGTAAGGGGCGGGAAATAGGATCTTTGGTGCAGGTTGGTCGGGAGAAGCCTTTGCTGACGTGGGATCTTTCGTCCAATATTTCACCGCCCAGCCCTACCTCCGAATCCTGACGTTAGACGCTTGTGGACTTTTGACGTATCACTGCCATCGTTTCGCCCGAGGGGTAAATGCAGCTTTCGATAGTCGACCCAAGATCAACTGCACGTCAGAAAGACTCGAGTCCAGGCGTGTTTTAGTCTCAGTCGTGACCTTTCTAAGACAGCATCATCGACATTTGGCAAGTAATGAACCTTGCAATGATCGACTTTGGCTGAGATTGCTGACGCCAAGCCAACCATTACCTGAATTGGCAAATTCATGCTTAGGCAAAACTTTTGGCATCTTAATAAGTATACTTTATCAAGCTACTTAAGCTTTCTCTTATCAGGCCAAAGTGCTCATTCAACCCAAGTGTTTTCATGTCATTTGCTCTTCGCCACTGACTTTAAACGTTCGGTTGCGAAGGATAACCCAACTCTCCATCTGGCCGACCATCAATCCATGCCATTTTATCATGGCGCCATTTTTGGAATCAGTTACAGAAACGCCTGTTAGTAGCTTCTTTACACTACGTTTGCACCATCATTTCTAACCTTTGAGTTCTGCTTTGCAGCCAAATGGGCAAGCAGGGTTGACGGATCTGTTGCCAACCGGTATGGAGCCAATTGCGATTTGCGGCATGGCCTTGAGACTACCCGGTGGCATCGCAACTTCTGAGGAATTTTGGCAATTCCTGGTGGACAAAAGAGACGCCCGTTGCCAAATTCCCGCATCCAGATTCAATGCGTCTAGCTACTACTCTGAGACCGGAAAACCTGGCCACATCAAGACCCAGCACGGATACTTCCTAGACGACTCCGTCGATCTTGGAGCGCTCGATACCACATTTTTTCGAATGCCCAAGAATGAGGTTGAGCGGGCTGATCCTCAGCAAAGACTGCTCCTCGAGCTGACCAAAGAATGCCTGGAGAGTGCAGGCGAAGTTGACTATCGCGGCAAGACGATTGGAACTTTCGTCGGGTGCTTCGGTGAAGACTGGCTCGAGACGTTGACCAAGGACAGCGAAGTCGTTGGCCAGTACAAGATTACCGGCTACGGAGACTTCATGCTCTCTAATCGACTGTCTTACGAATACGACCTCAAAGGACCGAGTATGACCATCAGGACTGGCTGCTCCTCCGCCCTGATTGGGCTCCATGAAGCATGCATGTCTATCCAGCACGGCCAGTGCAATGCCGCTATTGTTGCTGGGTCCAACCTCATCTTGGCACCTGGACTGTACGTCAGCATGTCTGAACAGGGAGTTCTGTCGCCGAATGGCTCATGCCGAACTTTTGACGCGGCCGCCGACGGCTATGCCCGCGGAGAAGCCGTCAACGTCGTCTACATTAAACGCTTGAGCGATGCTATTCGGGATGGTAACCCAATTCGTGCCGTCATCAGGGGGACGTCATCCAACGCTGATGGCAAAACACCCAGCTTGACGATTCCAAGTTTCGAGAGTCACGAAGCCATGATCCGTCGTGCCTACAGCATGGCAGCGATTGATGCATCAGACATTCCCCAGACCGGCTTCGTGGAGTGTCATGGCACGGGGACTCCTGCAGGCGATCCCATCGAAACGACAGCCATTGCAAAGGTGTTTGGTGATTCCGGAGTTCACATTGGTTCTTGTAAGCCAAACATTGGCCATTCGGAGGGTGCCTCCGGCATCACATCCCTCATCAAATCCATCATGGCCTTGGAGCACCGGACGATCCCCCCGAACATCAAGTTTGACAGTCCTAATCCGAAGATTCCGTTTGCGGAGAAGAACCTCAGAGTCCCCCTTGAACCAACACCCTGGCCAGAGGATCGGGTTGAGCGGGTGTCTGTCAACTCTTTTGGAATTGGAGGTGCCAATGCACACGTCGTAATTGAGTCCGCGGCGACCTTCCTTGGTCGCCTTGGACGCCCGTCTGTCCCGGATCCAATGTCAAGCATCTGGAACCAGGCACAACTCATGACATATTCCGCCAACACAGCCGATTCTCTGCGAAGACAGGTCGTCAACAACCAAAGATACATCGCCAAACACCCTGAAATCCTCAATGACATTGCGTACACTCTCACTGCTCGCCGTGCCCACCTACCGCAGCGAGTCTTTTCGGTTATGGAAAACGGAATCGAGCTGAACACATCGACACTTGTCAAAGCACCCAGCACCCCCACGGACCTCGCTCTCGTATTCACGGGTCAAGGAGCTCAGTGGCCAGGGATGGCGGTAGCGTTGATGTTGAGTAACCGCGTATTCGCGCAATCCATCCGACACATGGATAAAGTCTTGAGGTTGCTACCGGATGGGCCATCCTGGACCTTAATCGACGAGCTTAACAAGCCGAAAGAGTCGAGTCGACTGCAAGAAGCCTGTATCTCTCAGCCGCTTTGTACAGCCGTGCAGATTGCCTTAGTAGATGTCCTCCGAGCCACAGCGGGCATCGAACCGTTTGCTGTGGTTGGCCACTCTTCTGGAGAGATGGCTGCCGCTTATGCTTGCGGAAAGCTCACATCGAATGAGGCGATTGTTGCGGCATACTATCGCGGAGTTGTCTCATCAGAAGTCACCAAGTCCGGTGCAATGGCCGCAGTAGGTATGGGTCGAGCTGAAGTTTTTCCGTTCCTGAGACCAGGCGTTGGAATCGCTTGCGAAAACTCTCCTTCAAGTGTCACCATCTCTGGCGATACCCAGATCGTTGAGACAGTTCTCAACCAGATTCGTAAGGCAAAGCCCGATGCCCTCGCTCGCCTGCTCAAGGTCGACACTGCGTATCATTCTCACCACATGCAGGAAGTGGGAGATCGATATCTCACTTTGACGTCTCCTTATATCGATGCCTCGAAGTCTACGGTCACGTCTTCTACTTCAATGTTCTCTTCAGTGACGGGTAGCCTACTGCCGCCAAATTGGATAGCTGATGCGCAATACTGGAGGTTAAATCTTGAGTCTCCGGTGTTGTTCAACGCAGCTGTGACTAAGTTGGTTGAAACCCACAAGAGTCAAATCAGCAATCACTTGGTGTTTCTCGAAGTTGGTCCGCACTCTGCTTTGGCCGGACCTTTGCGGCAGATCCTTGCGCAGAACTCATTGAACCTGTCCTACGCTTCCTGTCTTGTCAGGGCAAAGAACGCGACAGAGTCTTTCTTGACAGCTCTTGGACAACTCTGGCAACTCGGCCTTGAGATTGACTTTAACCTTCTCACCAATCCCGAACGAACCGCCAACGTGGTTGCAGACTTGCCCGCATACCCATGGCATCATGATCATTCATTGCTCTTTTCAAGTCGCATTTCCGATGAGTGGCGGCACCGAAGGTTCCCAAAACATGAGATCCTCGGCGTGAGGGTCTCAGAAAGCTGTCCCAACGAGCCGGTGTTTCGCAACATGCTGTCCTTGGATCATGTACCATGGATTTCTGACCACAATATCAAGGGCGACGTCATCTTTCCCTGTGCAGGCTACATTGGTATGGCTGGGGAAGCTGCAAGGCAACTCAGCACGGGAAGCTTCACTGGATACTCAATGCGCAACATTGTCATTGATATGGCAATGGTCTTGAGTGCGAACAAGGCCACAGAAGTCATTACGAGCCTTAGAAAGGAGAGGCTTACGGACACCCTCGATAGCCCTTGGTGGGATTTCACGATTACCTCTTTCAATGGTTCCACCTGGATGAAGCACTGCAGCGGGCAAGTCAAATCCCTTGAGGATAAGGCTCGAGTCTCAAATCATTATCGTCAAGATCTTCTCCGCGATGTCAGCTCCGACAAATGGTACCAAGCTCTCCGCAATGTCGGCGCCAATTACGGTCCGTACTTCCAAGGCTTGTCGGATGTCACTTGCTCTCCGACAGAGAATATCTCTGCTGGTACAGCAACACATACTATCCGAGACGATTCTTACTATGCAATTCACCCAACGAAAGTCGACTTCTTTCTCCAACTATTCAGCGTTGCTGCAATGAAGGGCATCGGACACAAACTCGACATCATGAACGTTCCGACTTTCATCGAGGCTCTTGAGCTGTTTGATTGTGACTCAGAGGTGCGAATGGAGGTTGAGGCAACTCAGACTCCCCGCGGCCTGCTCTTAGGAAGGGGATTGGGCCTTAGCTCTGAAGAAGAGCTTGTCATCTCACTTAAGGGAGTAAAGTTGAGTCCACTCGAAAACGATTTGTCAGGTGAAGATCTTGATCCTCATGCTGGAGCAAGGATTTTCTGGCAGGCGGACATTGATTTCTTCAAGATCTCGGATCTGATCGAACCTCACCCTGAACAGAAATGTCTCAGTCTTACCCGAGATCTCACGCTGTCTTACATCAAGGAAGCCCTGAGACGTCTGGAAGGCGTGGCGAGTTTGCAGCCACACCTATCACGGTTCCTCGCCTGGATGCAACAGCAACCAGTGCTGCCCGGCGCCAAAAGTATTAGCAGTGATGATATTGAGTTGGGGCCGTTCGGTCCTCTCGATGTTGCGATGCGTGTAGTCTTGGACAATATTGGTCCTATTTTCAGAGGTCAAACCGAGCCTCTTGAGGTTCTGTTGCCAAACAACATCTTGACTTCTATCTACGACTCTTTGAACATCACCAACAGGGAACCACTTTTCCGTGCACTTGGCCACTCAAAACCCAACCTCAGAATCTTGGAGATTGGCGCTGGAACAGGAGGGACTACAAGCAAAGTTATTCACTGGTTGAGAGGACCGACCGGCGCATCGCTGTATTCCGAATACACATACACCGATGTATCTGCCGGGTTCTTTTCTGCCGCAAAGGACAGGTTCAGCTCCCACTCCAACATGTCCTTCAAGGTGCTCGACATATCCAAGGACCCGACCAGTCAGGGGTTTGAGCCAGGAACTTACGATTTGGTGATTGCGGCCAACGTTCTTCATGCCACTCCAAGTTTGAAGGAGACTTTGGCCAACGTCCACAAACTCTTACACCCCGAAGGGAGGCTGTACATAGAAGAGCTGTCATACGATGCCTTACCGCTCAATTTCATCATGGGTGTCCTTCCAGGCTGGTGGCTTGGAGCTGAGGACCAGAGACCAGACCAACCACACGTTACGCCCGAGCGCTGGGATGTGGAACTCAGAAACGCTGGCTTCAACGGCCTCGAGGGTGTCGCCTATGATTCCGACCGTCCGAACAATCTGCTTGCTTTCATGACAGCCAGGCCTGTCCCAGCCTCCACTACTCCCAGAAGTGTCACGATATTGCATGACTTGAACTATTTTGGCCTCGGAAACAACCTTCGAGACGTTCTGGTGCAAGGACCTTTGCAGAGTGTGGACCTGCACGAAATTTCAAAGGGACTTCCATCCGAATCAAGCGACTTCATCTCGCTCCTTGATCTCGAGACGCCATTCTTCGACGATATCAGCCCGGAGGCATTCGACAAGTTCCGTGGCCTGGTCACAGAGGCTTCAAACCGACAGGCTAGAATCCTTTGGCTCACTCGCTCTTCTCAACTCAAATGCTCTGACCCACGATGGGGTCAAACTATCGGTGCGGCACGGTCTATACGAAATGAGCTTAGCTTAGACTTCGCAACTTGCGAAGTCGATCAGATCACTTCGACTTCACTCCGGGCCATTTCACGGGTCTTTGATAAGTTTCAAAGGAGTGGCAATAATGCCCGAAGTTCGTTGGAGTACGAGTACAGCATCGTGGATGGTGCGATACAAACTTCCAGGTTGTATCCCATCAATGTCAATGATGAACTGGGAACTTGTGGTTCGGATCCTGTCGACTTGGTCTACGATCTACGCATCGGTAGATACGGCCGCTTGAACACGCTTGACTGGTATCCAAAGGCAAGGCAGCCATTAAGAAGTGACGAGGTGCTTGTAGAAGCCAGGGCTGTCGGCATGAACTTCAAGGTAAGCATCACGTTCCTCGGAGTTGACACAACAAAAATAAATAACTGACAATATGTAGGACGTCCTCATTGCCATGGGTATCGTTGACTCGAACATCAGTAATCTCGGTCTGGAAGCCGCTGGAATCGTCCGCGAAACTGGACCCGATGTCACAACCCTTGTCTCAGGCGATAGAGTCTTTGTCTTCGGCGGCGGCTGTTTCTCCACCGGCATCACAATTTCGGAGAAGTTGTGCGTCAAGATTCCAGACTCGTTGGCATTCCGAGATGCTGCTACCATGCCATGCGTATTTTCGACTGTGATCCACGGCCTGCTTGACATTGGCCGTCTCACTGAGGGAGACTCTGTCTTGATTCACTCTGCTTGCGGAGGCGTCGGCCTCGCGGCAATCCAAATCTGCAAGATGGTGGGTGCGGAGATCTACTGTACTGTTGGCACTGACGGAAAGGTGCAATACCTTGAGTCAATGTATGGAATACCGAGAGAACGAATCCTCAATTCCCGCAACGATTCTTTCCTTGGAGATATCCAGGAGTTGACTGGCGGTCGGGGTGTAGACGTCGTCCTCAACTCACTAAGTGGAGAGCTGCTGCACGCTTCCTGGAATTGCGTGGCGGAATTTGGTAAGATGATTGAGATTGGGAAGCGTGACCTTATCGGTAACGGCAAGCTCGCACTGAATGTCTTCGAGCTTAATCGGAGTTATCACGGCGTGGATCTTGGACATCTGATCGAACTCAAGCCGAAAGAAGGAAACAGGTGGGAACCACCCTGGGAGGTGTCGAGATTCGATGGCTATACTAACAGATCATTAGATTGTTGAGACGAATTGTCGAGTACTACGAACAAGGTCACATCGGCCCGATCGCTCCAACAAAGGTTTTCCGCGCGGGAATGGTCGAAGAGTGCTTTAGGTACATGCAAAAAGGCCAGCATATCGGCAAAATCGTGGTGGCGATGGATCCCACAAGGGAGAATCTATCCATCGGGTCTGCTTCCAACGGCAAGCCTTCGTTCAACGGCGACTCCAGCTACCTTCTTGTTGGCGGCTTGGGTGGTCTTGGACGTTCAGTCTCTAATTGGATGGTCGAGCATGGTGCAAAGCATCTGATCTTCTTGTCCCGACAGGGTGGGGAGACGACCGAGAATCAAAGGTTTGTAGCAGAGCTTGAAGCCCAAGGATGCTCAGCTATCACCGTTCGAGGGGATATCAGCTCGCTATCAGACGTCGATCGTGCCATCAAAGCTGGAGTTCAGCCAGTCCGCGGCGTCATCAACATGTCGATGGTTCTACGGGACCAAAGCTTTGCCAATATGAGCCATGACGAGTGGACGGCAGCGGCAGATCCAAAGGTCAAGGGAACGTGGAACCTTCACCACGCCTGTGTTAACGCAGAGCTGGACTTGGATTTCTTTTTACTCTTCAGCTCCATTTCAGGCATCTATGGACAAAGAGGACAGGCCAACTATGCCGGAGCAAACACATTTCTCGACGCGTTCGTCCAGTACCGCCAAGGTCTGGGTTTGAGGGCCGGTGTCGTTGACGTTGGCGCCATGTTGGACTCGGGCTATCTGGCCGACAACCCGGCGTTGATGGAGAGACTGATGGGTCAAGGTATCTACGGCATCAAGATCCCTCAACTTCTGGATGCCCTTGCATTGGTTCTCAGTGCACCCGAACCCAGTGCCGAATGCGCAGCAGCGTCTACATTCGTCAACAATGCTCAGCTTGTGCTTGGCCATCGCAGTCTCACGTCTTTGAGTGACCCGGCGAATAGAGTTCCATGGAAAGAAGATCGACGAATGGGATACTACTTTAACTTGGAACACGACCAAAACGCTGTCTCGAGAAGCACCTCTTCGGATCACGGTGCCCTGGCTGCATTCCTGAAATCGGCGGCTGCAGATCCGAACGTCTTGACTTCGACGGAGACCTCAAAGTTCATCGCAAGGCAGATTGCTGTGCAATTGTTCCAATTGCTGTTGAAGCCTATCGAGGACGAAGAAGAGATTGACGTGAACATGTCGCTTCAAGATGCTGGTCTCGATAGTTTGGTGGCGGTAGAGATGCGCGAATGGTGGAAAGGAGTATTCGGATTCGAAGTCAGTGTTTTGGAGATGCTCGGCATAGGCAGCTTATTAGCTCTCGGGAAAAGAGCAGTAAAAGGGTTGGAAGAGCTTCTGGGGGGAGTTGGGGATGAGAAACAGGAGCCCGGCGAGAAACATGATACTGAGAGATACTTGAGGCTGAAGATGCCTTGATCGCACTTACTTCAATTGAACTTTGGGGGACGTTTGTCCCACTAACTGGAATGCTCCAAGTTTCACTGTGTAACCCGAATAAACAACTTGGGGAGAAAGGCGACGATAACAGTACCAACTGAGATATTCCAAGCATATTTCTGCTTCGGGACGTGATAAGCCTTTAGAAGCATCCTGGGCAGTACAGTGAGGATCTTGGC
Source organism: Colletotrichum phormii (assembly GCF_030913505.1). Taxonomy (NCBI): domain Eukaryota; kingdom Fungi; phylum Ascomycota; class Sordariomycetes; order Glomerellales; family Glomerellaceae; genus Colletotrichum; species Colletotrichum phormii. The sequence goes on from NW_026851489.1 coordinate 58,042, forward strand.
GGGCGCAACACGGATGCCCGAAAGCCTTCAAGTCGGGTTAAACGCTCGGGTTTGAATGCCGTTGTCAAGCGCGGACATGGGATAACTTTCATACAAAGTAGAATTACTTACTCTATAGATTTTCTCTCGTGGAAAAGGAATATGGTTAACTTATGCGATTGCACATCAAATCTCAAAGGTACGGCAGTGCCTGATGTGTCTAATCCGACCTACATTGAAACCTCCGCCGGAGTTCCTCCGCAACTCATACTTTAACTCTCACTTTGTCTTCTCGTCAAGCATAAATGTGTTACACCCATTCTCAACCATGCCTATCGACGGGTATCGTACCCTTCGATACGCCGCTCATCACTCTCGTAAAGTGACTCCGGTCCTCGCTTCCGAAAGCTTCACAACCATCAAAATATCGGACCTGGCCCCTTTTTCATCCTCGTCTACTGCCGGGCTCTCTACCGAGGATGGTACCCCTGCTGTAGCCCCAGTCGGGTGCCGAGGTCGGCACTTAACGCCCAAGCAAGCATTTCATCCCAACGTAGGTACTCGTACATGGTACGGGCGCGCACGTCCAGCTTCACCGACAGTATCGGTGAGGATAGAATTCGTCCCAAATCGCCGCTGCCAAGTCGAACTTGAAGAGTGTTGCATTAGAGTTGGTCGGCCGCTGGGAAGTCCTCCCGTCGCCTTTTCTTCCGAAGCGGACCTTGCCCGAGCGGCGAGCGGCCGCCGGCGGGCTTGCTGCCTGGCATGTTTCTGATGCTGAACAGGCAAGGATATGTGTTGAATACCTAGCGTCACATACGGTCTCTACACAGTATGACACTTACAAGAGATTTGGAGAGAGCCGCCGACAATGCCATTGCAAAGTCTGAACGTACTTTATTGGCGCCAGCGCAGAGTCTCCGAGGTGGTGAACAGCTGTCGAAAAGCGGCATGTTCTCGCCACAGTGCCACCACTGACGACGAGTACCTGAGCTCTTGTTTTAGGAATCTCAATAGCAACAGGTGCAGCGCGTGTGTGGGGGTGTTGCAATCGGTGAGCTTGGATGCTACGTCTACATGTAGGAAAAGACAACTGTCGTTGTAGATTCTCGGCAGAATGCGCATATGCCCAGGGCACAGACTTCTGGCCCAATCCTGACAGTGATCAGATTCGAAACGGAAGACATGGGCCTAGAATTGGTTAACGAGTCAACAACATCTGGTCTGGTCTGGACGCATCGATATGGATGATGGACATGGGATGAGCGCTTGAGTTATCCAGTCTGGGGTGTGAGTGTCAACGGGCACGGAAGGTTCAACCCAGCACTGCTCTCGGCAAAATAGCACTTTAAGTTTTCATCATTCGGGGCATTTTTGCCTTGTGTGACTACAGTCGCATGCGAATACTTATACGGTTCAGATAGAGTAGCCAGAGCGTAGGGGATGGCATAGGAACGGCTCTTAGTCTTCACTAGAACTCAGTCTAAAACTGTATCTATCAGAGGCATGATATTGATGGAAGTCGCACATATGTTGCCATCCTCCGCCCTTAACTCCCGCCGATTCTTTCATTCACACGTTGTAAACTCGCAATAGCCCCATGTACCGTTGTTCTAACTGAAAACTTGGCGGGGGCCACAAATCCACAGAAGTCCCGAACGAGTGAAAGATAACAAGAGAAGAAAACTCGAAAGATTGATTGCTATTAGTACCTCACTGTAGATGGAAGCGTATACCTCCAAGGTCAAGTTTGACGACCTGTAGCGTCTTACATCCTTGGTTCCCCTCTGTTATGGGGGCTTTTTTTTTTAAAAGACGATGAATTTCTTGACCCCATTGTGGGCCATCCCTGATACTAATTAGTTCCGATTTCCTGTTCTTTCTTGCAGTTGTCAACGTGAAGCCAGTTATTCGCGGCTTTGAATTCCTATTCTCCAGTCCCTTAAGGTAAACTAGGTGACTTGATATGGGACAGAGACAATGCTCCAGTGGCGCGAGTGTCGTGTAGCAAGGACACTCGCGCCACTGTGTTATACGAAGTAGATACCGACAATCTGGAACTAATTAGTGATTAGTGATGTCTTGAATAGCACTCGTGCATGGCGCTCGACATTTCAGCCAAAATTAACCGAGCCTCGGCGCTCAGCTGCAGCCACAACTAGATAGGGGCATAGCGAAGAGGACAACCCCCGACACCGTCATCAAGGTAGGGCAATGGAAGAATTGCCATGGAATAACCGACATTGAGCCGCTAACCCCACGACCGGAGACCAAATCGATGCCGCTTGGGGTTTGTGGCCGTGTCCTAGGGTGGTATCCGCCGTGTCGGCGAGTCGGCGAGACCACCGTGAGCAACATTAGACCGCGTGTCGGCAGGGGTTCGGATCCTTCTAGCAGACTGGCATGCAGACCTTGGTCAGCGATGGCCTGACGAACCGGCCACTCAGTAACAGGCACTACGGCATCTCACAGTTTTGAGACAATTTTTCAATTACCGGCTGGCGCCAGAGAGGCAAAACATCTCAGACGACACGCACGAACTTCGCCATCGCACACGAAATAGGTAGCGAAGGCGCGAGAGAATCGGGTTTTGATTCTTGGGGGTTTGAGTCATCATTTGTATTCTGTCACTCCGTGTCTCTGTCCAACGTAGGTAGAATAAGTCGATAATGTAGCCTTGACTAACAGGCGCCCTCTCACCTTTGTAATACTGCTTGCACAATTCGTGCGCCTTATGCAGTCATCAGTGTAGTACAAAGCCACCAGTCGAAAACGGTATGGTCTTGGCCAACAGTCGGGGTACATATCGGTGTCGCAAGCAGCGCAAGCAGCAGTGAATTAAGCCGATTTCTCAGCGAACCACCGACTTGCGTCTTTGTGCATAATGACGGCAATTACTCAGCACCGAGCGGCTCAACAGTTCGTCCTTTCTCGCCGACATTTGTATGTTCTTGATGTTTGGAGATGTACGATATTGAACTCACCACGCCCATATAGAGCCTTCCATATAAAGTTCAATGCTTCTTGATCTCCGTCAAGGTTTGCCGTTCACAATAAGCACGGACAGAGGAAACAATATCCGTAAATTCACATCCCGATCGCAAAGCAAGATATAACATCATCCCCACTCAACAAAATGACCAAAGTCGAAGCTCCGCTGGCCGCAGACCAGGCGCCAGTTCCCGGTGCATTGCAAGTCTCAGACCCCGGCTTGATCAACGAGGGAGCCAAAAATGTAAGACTCCTACCCCCAGCACAGCGAGAGGCGTTCATCCTGTGGGCTGCCGTGCTGCCAGCCAGCACTGAGACGGTGACCGCACCGCGGGAAAACCTCCGCGAGACCACTGTCCGGAATTCCAAAGTGCCGTACTGATTAGCCCGGATGAAAGGTTCCGTACTTCACCCCCATCCAGGACCCAGCCGCCGGGACCGCCAGGGACCCTCAGCCAGATGGCACGCTCTTCTCGCCGCTCAAGATTCGCGGCCTGACGCTGCACAACCGCATCATCGTGTCGCCCATGTGCCAGTACTCTGCCGACAAAGGGCACATGACGGCATGGCACAAGACGCACCTCCAGAGCTATGCGGTCCGCGGCGCCGGGCTGGTTCTGACGGAGGTCCAGGCCGTAGTGCCCGAGGGCCGCATCTCGCCCGAGGACCTGGGAATCTGGGATGACTCGCAGCTGGTCGCCGCTAAGGAGGTCATTGACTTTGTTCACAGCCAGGGAGGGCATATTGGTGCCCAGATTGGCCATGCCGGCCGGAAAGCGAGCACCGTTGCGCCGTGGATTGACCGTAAGGCGGTGGCAGGCGAAAAGGTACCTTGGCGTTCTGAACCCCCGTATCCGTACTCCGTAGAGAGCTCCCGTCTCACACACACTTGCGCGTTGAACAGTGATCAGCACAACAGCTAACACACATTCTTTACAGGGTCGGGGATGGCCCAAGGACGTCTACGGACCCTCTGCCGTAGCGTACAGTGATGACACCTACGTTCCCAAAGAAATGACCTTGAAGGACATTGAGACTGTGAAAGCGAAATGGGTTGATGCCGTTAAGCGTGCTGTCAAAGTCGGATACGACGTAAGTTTCATTGCCGGGGGGCCCAGTTATTACTGTTCTTTTTTTGTTTCCAGCTGTTGAATTATTCTGCAGACCATCGAGATCCATGCCGCCCATGGGTACCTGATCAACAACTTTCTCTCGCCCACGTCCAACAAGAGGACCGACCAGTACGGTGGCAGCTTCGAAAACCGTTCCCGCTTGCTGGTCGAGCTGACAGAACTGACACGCGCCAACGTGCCCGAGGACTATCCGGTTTTGGTGCGTCTCGCTGGCACCGACTATCTGGAATTCGACCCTTCGATACCACAGTGGGATATCCCTCAAGCCCAGAAGCTCGCCAAGATCCTCGCGGACAAGGGTGCGGATTTTCTCGATATCTCCGCCGGTGGGCAAGATGCGAGAATGAAGGTCGTTCCAGGGCCCAAGTACCAGGCCTATATAGCGGAAGCTATCCGGAAAGCCGTTGAGGGCACCGGCACCCTGGTTGGATCCGTCGGCGGCATCGCGACGGGGAAGGACGCCACGGAGGTCTTGGCGGACGGCCAGGCAGACGCCGTCCTCGTGGCCCGGGCGTTTCTCAAAGACCCTAACCTGGTATGGACTTGGGCTGACGAGTTGGACATTGACGTCCATGCTCCTAGTCAGTGTGAGTTGAAGATTCTCTCCATTTTCTCCAATCCCAAAGAGCGTTATTTTCTCCATAAATTAGACTTTGGCTAAACTCATGTTCCAGACGGTTGGCCTTTCGGACGCACAAGGACCCACAGACCAAGCAAGCATTGAGTTGTGAATTCTTGGAATCATGGCTTGGCTTCATCCACATTTCCGTGCCGTTTCCGAGGATCGAACGGTCTTGGTCTTTTAGAATAGGATCGAACGGCTTCAGGGTGTCGGGTAGTAGTTTCTTTTTTTTTCTCTATAGAGTCCCATGAGTTGAATCATTGAATGATGATTGAATTTTGACCCATCCTTGTTTTGCGCCGTTCTAGAAGTTTCATTGTCCCCACGGATTGCGTCACCCGCAATTCATATGTCTTCGCCATCATCAGATGGTGGTTGATGCGGATGAGGATGCGGGTGCGGGTGCGCTTGACTTTGACCGTGAGATTGCCCCGTTGGTGACTGATTCCAAGGAGGATATCCCAACGGCTCAAGGGCCTGCTGTGCTGCAAAATAACTGTGACCGCCCAAAACTGTGGCATCTTGACCAAACATTTGCACGTCGCCCAGGATGTCGTCGACTGTCGCGTTCTCCAGTGAGAGGGAGGCCTTTCCCTGCGCCGTCGTCAAGGCCTGGACTTGGTCTAGCCTCTGGGCATACCATGCCCCTTCGTGTGATCTCTGCTTGTGGTAGAGCATAGCCTGGTCGCATAGAGCTTCGATGACCCTCCAAGCAGCAAACTTGCGCATGCTTATGTCCTCGTTGTTGTGCCTCCGGAACACAATGTTCATCTGCCGCCATGCTCGGTCCGTGACCGGATGTTTGGGTTGCTGGGCGAGACCGATGAGAATGTTTGAAATTGTGCAGGGTGTCGTAGGCCATCGGTATATCCATCCACAATGGTTTTGAAGGGCCACTGCTTCTCCGCGCTCAGCTTCCTCCAGGATTTCTACACATTCTTGATATAATCTATTATCTCGAAACGTTAGCAATGGTATGTGTCTTTGCTTTTAAGTCTTAACTTACCCCGAACGGAACTCGGCATCTTGACCAACCCCTGTATGTCTAGCCACAACCGTCTCGACAAGAAGTCGCATGCTCCTCACACTTGTTCTGAAGTATGACACAATGATGTCATGGCTCGCAGATGTACCGTCAACGTGGGATATGAACTTGGCCTTGATAAAATTCTCGGTCTGATCAATTATCCTGTTCAGCTCTTCCGGGCTCGTATCGTTCCTCCTTCGCGTTATCGACTGCATCGTCTTGAACAGATGTTGCCGTATGAGAACAAATGACATGTCTGTAATTCCATCTTGATCTGGAGGAGTAGAACCTGGTTTTGCAAATCGATTTGGTATCCACTGGCTGTCGTTTGCATTCTTTGCAGGCTGCACGTCGGATATTGATGGCAGGCCGGAATCTGCGCCCTCCAAGTTGTACACCGGGTTGTCCATGACTTCGAAGTGAGTCCAGACTCGGCGCCTCATATTTGCTATCCAGGGCGAATAGCTGTAGTGACTTGGATCTCGGTGCAGTCCAAGTCTTGTACCGAATCGACCAGCCAACCCGAGAAGAGAAACTGCAATTTCTCCATCACCCGTGATGAATTTTGCTTGCTACGAAAATTAGCAAAGACCATCTTCAAAATCATGAGTGATAACAGATTAAAGGGGTCGAACGAACGATGTGGTAGAGCAGAGCAAAGAAAGCCAAAACCTTCCTACTCCGCAATATGTCTGCTCTCTCAAGGGCTAGTTGGGTAGCTTCCTGCAGGTGTCGAAGGAGATCCTTCTTCGGTTTGCCTAGCCTCTCTTGGATAAGGTTTGCCGGCATTGCCGCAACGGTCATGGCTTGAGTTGCAAACATGCCTGCTTCCACGTCTATCGGAATTTTGTGGACGCCCACTCTGAAATCCGTGATTTGCTGCCGCCAGTAGGACTCATGGACTATCCGAACGTAGGGCTCAACATCGGCGAGGAAAAGGTCGGTCAAGATGTCTTCTTTTTCGGGTTCAAGGTGTAGATGGGAAAGGTCGGCCAGAACGGGTGTTCGACCGATAGGCCAGGACGACGGACTCGCAGGGTTCTTGCCCGTCTTATCCGAGTCGATACGGAATAGGCATCTTGGTTCGTAGACGACGTCTTGGAGGTTGAGCCAGTAGTCGGGGCCAAGATAATAGGACACGTTTTCGTCGTAAACTTGCATCCCAGGATCTCCAGCCAGGGACTCATCTCGTTCGTTGTAAAACTCGCCAAAGTGACTTGTTGCTGGACTCGCAGACGGGAACGAGCTGCCGGTTCCTTTGTGCGATTCTCCTCGAACAGACATGCCCTTCATCTCCTCGATCACCCTTTCCAGTCGGTCGACTCTCTCCTGCAACTGCTGTTGACTTTCGGGACTGGGGATACCGGGCTCCCTCTGGGGGTCGTAGACACAAGAAATGCCATGACGGACACAGTTGAGGCATGGCTTGGCCTTATCGCAGCGGACTTTTCGACGTCGACATCCGTTGCATGGTTTGTTGAAGTTCAACAAATTGGACGACATGTTTGTAGTTGAAAAAATCCCTAAAACTTGAATAGGCAGACTATCTGCTCGGATAAATCACAAGCGTGCTGACAAAAGTTTGACGATGAGGCCCTCTTGGGCGGCGGTGGGGAAAATTGGGCGGACAAGCAGTCTCTTTCGGGAAGGGATGCGGCGCCGAAGCCCTAGAAGGCTCGTCTGGCGCCGGTCCGGATTTCCCGAAGGACAGTAAGCCTCAGCTAGACGATAAAGCAGTCAGGGATTGTAAAGCACCAAAAAGAGTGCTTGATAGTTGCTCCAAAATTGCCAACATATCCGAACGTGGGCTGGGCTCGAGAATGGGGAGGGCCCCTCCAAGCGGGAAGAGTGGTGATGGATTCGTCCGTATCACTGTACCGGCTCCGAACGTTGATCAAGACGAGGGTCTATTGCCACGTGTGATGATCGATGTTAAACCTCTGGCGATGGTGAGAGCAGAACCAAAAAACTCCACTTCGGTGTGGGAGGAGATGGAACTTGGAAGGTCCAAGAGGAGAGGACCACGTCAGGGCCACCGCCTTTACTGCTGCAGCTGAAGTTCCAAACAAGGCGACTGCGGCCGAACAGGCGGATCTGGGCGGTCCAATCCCGCTACGAGGGGTTTTGGACTCAGAACGAGGGTCGAGGATGACAGTGGGGTACTCCCGTCGTCTGTACTCGGAGGAAGGGCTAGAGCGGTTGGGCGGCGGATGCTCACTGCAATACCCTTGCAATTTTGGGCTTGTGTGTCTCTCTTCCTTCTTCCTCTTCCTTCGTCACTCGTGTTGCGCTTTTGACTCTTCCGGTATGAATCAACGTGCCTACTTAGCGGCGTTTGAACAGCGAGTCGGAGAATATGCAGTGATTCGTCACCATGACTCGAAGATAGATCAGTTTGATCGTGGGAATCCGAATGGGCCTATCTGTTGCTCTCGGAGTCCGGTTCCGAGTATCACGGAGGAAGGCTAGAGCGTGGGCGGCTGCGGCCATGCGGCGGCCGCCACGGAATAGGAATCTAGATCGTTGCTGGGAACGATTGGATAGTTCATTGACATAATCCTCCGGATGGTTGATGGAGCTTCCAGGTGACAGAGCAGCAATGCAATAAGGAACTCTAGATGGGGGGACAGGGCCGGCCCAACCCGCTCGAGACAGCAGTTCAGACTTTCAGAGACCTTTGGCTCGAGTGGTTAGGTTAGGCGACGCGGAGAAAGGAAAGAGAAGTGAGGAGGGATCTGCAGCTGTAGGGTTGCAGCTGTTGAGGAGCAGAGGTCCCCTTTCCCTAGTAGATGAGGTGACACAGATCTCTCAGGGCCGATTAGCTAAGGTGATGTCTCAGGTGAGAGACCAAGGGACGTCAATACCTGTCGCACTTGCTCGGATAGCCATCTCTTTCACGCGCTATTGGCGTGACAGAGCGGATTGAGCGCCGATTGGCGAGGATGAGAATTTGTTGCTTCCCTTGTAAAGGTGTGTCCGCCCATTTCTAGCTTGGCGTGGTCATGGATATTTGGTAGCACAAAAAGTAAAAATAACGAGCATATGTGGAGAGTCCAGATTCATCCAACATTGCAGTGCCACCTCTTCACATTATACCGCGGTGGTCCGGACGCGCCTAGAATTGGCCAGCCCGGAGGTTTTCAGCTGGTCAAGGCAAGGACAGCCTCAGCTCTTATGCATCCAGGCCTTTCATTATCGCCCAGCCTTACGTAGGGCGCATTACCTTATCTTAATCCCATCGCGCCCTGGACAGCTGGGCTCCTCCATGACCCTGGTAGACGGCTCGGAGGACCCGGGCTGAAAGTGGGTCTTCTTCCGGGGGTATGTGGGGTCCAAGGCCTAGCGCCAGGTGGAGCTCTGCCCGGTTCCCCGATCCAGACGGTACGTACTCTTTTGCTATCAGCACCTGGCCCCTGTCGTCAAAAAGCCCGAGCCTCCCACCAAAGCGGGCCGGATGCTTCCGTGCGCAACCCCGCGGCGCCGTCGCACCGCCAAACTGGACGCGTCTTTGGAGTAAGGCGATTTGCAGCAGCTTCAAACTTCGACGGGGCTTGCTGCAGCGACAGGTGTTTGCGAAACCAACGATGGCTTTGCCTCTCCCCTCGGGTCTCGTACCCGCCGAAGTGGCTTTCCTATGCGAGATGGAGCTCGTCACAATCGTTCCCCGCCAGCGGCTGGAAAGCATCGATCTATTGAGCGTAAGAACGGACCCCTTTCCACTTACCCCGCGACGCGTCGCGGATAGATCCTTCTGCTAATTCTCGATGCTTTTCCAAGGGTGCAACTCCAGCCTTGCGACCCCCGGCACGTGCTGACTTGCCTCTTTGGTTGGCACTCCTCCTCAAGAAGCAACGACGAGCAAACATTGTCGCACCGCAGTGGCTCCATCCGACTTCCCTCGCCAAGATCGTACATCAAGAAACGACACTCAACCCCGACGCCTTCTCTGCTCCCCCGCCACCTCCTGCACGAGGCGACGCAAGAGGCAATGCCCGAAGACTAGGCGCGACCCTCGACGAAACCCTGTCACCGCCGTTCCTGCCGTCATGTACAGCCGATGCGCCTCCGAATGCGCTCCCTTACCACTGGTTCGAGCTCGCCGAGGTCCTGCTCGCCCACGCATCCGACGATATACCTTCCACTTCCGAGGTGAGGTCTCTCCTCAAGGACCTTCAGGAGGTACGATCCGCCAAGATGCGCAAGAGTACGCAGGATCTTTCCGACGGCGTAGGCGGTGTCATGAGTTTGCGTGGAGTTGGAGCGATGGAGCTGGCCGAGAGCCGCGGCTTCTTACTGGGCGTCATAGAAGGTGTACGGAAGATTGGCGCCAGTGCGGAAGCAAGCAGGCGTGATGAAGAGGAGGAAGGAGGCAGCGGGGATGGCGATTATGACGAAGACGAAGATATGCTATGATACCCAGCGTTTCCAACGCCAATACAACGAAGAGAAGTTGCGCTCATGCGCCGATTGCGTCTGACACGACCATCGTACGGACTGGCTTTGGGGAGAAGTCATGTCGGTCCGCGCTCTGCTGATTACCTCCAGCATCTCGAACGATCTGCTCCAGATTCTGCCATCAGCCGATCAGCTCTGAACACCGGAAGCATCACCAGGTGGTAAGACACGCGTTCATGATACATGTTCACACTAGCCCGATAATGCTTCAATAGGGCAGTGTCAATTCGAACCAAATCTACGAGTCTGAAAACTATGCCATTCAAACATCCAGTCAATTTTCTAGCTCTCTTCCAATTTTCCCTTATACAAGCCTTGTCTTCTTCCCAGGCTTCACTACTGTCTCGTCAAGCGAGCTGCTTGGTCTTTTAGCTGATGCTCGCTTGTCTGATGTCTGAGGTTGTGACTCCAAAGGGCGTGGGTAAGGCCGGTAACCGCAGCGAATCTTGTTGCTTATCGTCGGCATCGTAGCCTTGCCCAAGTCCTCCCTTTGTCGCTTCTGTGGCCTGCTTTCGCTGTCTGCGGAAAGATCTTCAGGCCTGCCTCTCTTTCCAGTGGCACTCTTCGTCTTCGTTGCAGCAGAGCCGTTTCCGCCTCCTGACGCCGAACCCTTGTTGCCGCTAGAAGATCCCTGGGACTGGTTGCTTTTACGGCCCTGAGCTGTAGAGCCCTGCCCACCGCTCGAGCCAGACGGCAGTTGCTGTCCCCCGGCAGATGGGTCTGGAGAGTGGCTGGGCGACCGATTGTGTCGAGGGAAACCTGGCGAGACACCGCCCGGCGACGACTGCCTTGAAAGATTCGACTCGCTGCCTTGGCCGCGGCCCATTTCAGGCTGACCCTCGCTGTCGTCGGGATCGAACATCGTGTAGTTGGGGAGGTGGATCTTAGAATCATCGTCGCGATCATCGTTGTCCCCATAGCCACCTCTGCCGTAGCTACTTTGGTCACGATACTCGTTGTCGCCGCCCTCGTCGCTTCCGTCATACTCTCCACTCCGGTTGGGACCTTCGACAACCGAGCTCGGATAGTCCGTCAGGTTGAGAGTGTTGTCTCCATAGTCGATGGTCTGGTCTGGGTCAGGCCTATCATAAACCAGCATTTCCGTTTCATCATCGCTGTCATCGTGGACAATAGTGCTTGGATACAGGCTAGACTCCTCGTCCCCCTCCTGCTCAGGATTCTCTCCATCTTCTTCTTGAAGAGACTCTTCGCTCCGTTGTTCAGAGTCAACATCACTCTGCTCCGACCCGCCGCTGTCTATTTGAATGGGATCATCGCTCTTTCTTCCCTTTCTATCTTGAGATGTCTTCGAAGGGGTGGAGATGTGCCCGGAATTTCCTCCGTCCGATTCGGGAGTTGATTCTCTTGGCGGCGTGACCCCGCCGGCTGTAATCTGGCGGCCATTCTGTGAACCTTCTGGGTCACTGCTTTCGTCCCTCCGAGAGCTGTCGTTCTGCTCCTCACTGTCGTCCTGACTGACCTCCTCTTCGGGCTCCTCAAGATCAGAGTTGACTTCGGTGACTTCAGGATCAGAGTCGGTGTCTGCCTTGTTGTTTGTTGCCTTCTGCTTTCCCTTGTCTGTCTTCTTCTTCTTCGGGCTTTCCTCATCACTGACGTCGCCGGATGCATCGCTGTCGGATTCGGCCGCGGATGTGTCGATGGGAGAGTCTGAATCATCGCTCTCAGTACCGCTTTGTGTGTCTGGAGCTGGCGCCGTTGCGGTTTTCGATGGGTTCAACTTGATCGTGATCTTCTTTGGTCTTTCAGTTGGAAGGGGCTTTCTCGGAGGGGGTTTTGGCGACGTGGGAGCCGATGAAGGACCTGCAGTATCATCAGGTGCATCTTCAGGTCCAGCATTTGGCCCATCCTCAGATTCATTACCGGATCCAGCCTCAGATTCATCGCCAGATCCAGCGGCAGGTTCATCGCCAGATCCAGTGTCAGGTTCATTACCAGATTTGTCTTCAGATTCATTGCCAGGTCCAGCCTCAGATTCATTGCCAGGTCCAGCCTCAGATTCCTCGTCAGGCCCAGCCTCAGGTTCGTCACCAGCTTTATCACAAGATTCATCATCCGATGAGGCAATTGGTGGAGAAGGCATCCGTGGCGGACAAGGAAGAGGAGGAGGATGCGCCGCCGACTCCTGTGTGCCTCGACGCTGGCGCACCGGGCGCACTAACACATGGTTGCCTTGGGCGTCATATGCCTCTCCTCTATCGGTGAGTCCTTCCCAGAGGTCCTCCTGTCGTTGACCACGAGTTTGTCGACGAGTAACTCCCGGGTCGGGAGCCCTCCGGGGGCGTTTAGCGCCAGTGTTCTTCTTAGGACCCATCTAGTTGTTTGCTAATACACGTCAGCGCTGAAGAGTAAGTGAATGATGGAGATCGCACGGGAAAGCGCTGGAAGATGTTATTGAAATCGATTGGAAGTTGAAACTGGCGTTGGGAATGTGGGTTAGAAACTTGGTTTGAGAATCAATCAGGTCTGGTTGAGTTGCTTGCTTGAGGTGTTGGAATATGCTGGCGGTGGATTCTTGTGAGTCGAATACACAGCATCTTTTCTTGAATGCCAAAGTTATACATATACCAGAGTCCAGGTTCTTGGGCAGTCTTGTCGTCCATTGTACGATTGCTTTCTTCATTCCATCTTTCACGTCTTTGGCGCAGGTTATCTGTGTTGTCTTGCTTACAAGGCTCCTTGTTTCTTGCGTCTTTCACGCACTCTCCTGGACTTGGGCCACATTTTCTCTGAGCACAAGCCAGGCAATTCAAAGGTCTTTCACTAGATGACAACGAGGCCAACAGCTGTTCGCGCAGACATTGTAGTCGTCTAGAGGCATTCAGTGAGGCCGGTTCAATTGATCCGATTGCTCACAAGTCCCTTTTGCATCGCGGGGTGAGAAAGATGAGTCTCAGTCGATTGGATCTGTCCAATTTGGCTAGACATCCCTCGACACACGACCTGGAATAGATCTTACAACCTTCGTTCTGCCTTCGACGCTTATTCATCCAGAGAGAACATTCAATTTGAGTATCACTATGAAGAATCCCCTGAATGACTCATGATCTTATGTGCTGACACAGCTCTTCATCGCTATGAGATGGGAAAGATTTCATCTTCTCTTACATCCATGATGATCATATGACCAGGCGCGTGTCCCATCACCGTGCCCTTGATATCGGCTCTCATCACAGCTTCTTGTGGCGTGACCCCGCACCCCCAGAAGACAGGCACGTACTCCTCATCATCGGGTCCGAACACAGATTTGCCATCCAGCTGTAGGGCTGGGTCACCCCAGTGAGGCTTCGTGATGTCTGTGACCCCAATCCTCTCCGCACCGTCCCATCCCCACGCGATTGGCTCCCCATGTGTCGCGACAAAAGGCCTGGTGATATCCCTCACTTTCTCAATCTCCGGCACCTTGTACGGCCTCATAGAGACCACATACGTTGCTCCCTTGAAGACGCCCGCCGCGCAGAGCGGGATGTTGGTACGATACATGGGCACGTTGCGATCATGCGTCATGTGTCGCGGCGTAAGTCCAGACTCGTTGAGGGCTCTCTCGAAGCTGAAGGAGCAGCCTATCAAGAAGCCCACGTGGTCGCCGTCAAGCCACTTATCCTCCACGTTCACGGGCTCCCAGACGTCGTTTACCGGGACGTGTTTGCTATCCTCGTAGACTCGGTATCGGGGCGAGTCGTGGCGGAGATCAATGTTTGTGGCCACGGGGAGGATCTTCTCGCCATCCGGTGATCTGACGTAGGACTTGAGCTTGCTGAAGTCGCCGGGAGTTACTGATTCTGCGAGAAGTGGACACGGTACTGGGTTACGGTGGCAGAGGAGACGAAAGTCATCGGCGTACCGTCGTGGAAGGACGATGAGGTTTGCTTGGAGATATGTTGGTGCTTGGCCGGCTGTGGTTGAGGCAAAGGTACCGGAGCGGCATGCTAGTCGAGCATCCTCGCCGGTCTTGTAGATGGTTGCCATACTTGGTTATGGGAAGTTGCGGATTCTTCAAGAAGATTGTCTCTAAGAATGGCAAGAGATTCGTCAAATCAGGTAAAGTACGATCAAGCGGTAGTCTGGCGAGATTTAGTAGCAATTTCATGAAGCAACAGTTGTTGAACCGTCTTCAGACTGATAAGATGAACGTCGGTATCAACTGATTGACGGGCCTAAACGCGCGTGCGCCGACGCAGCCACTTATCAACGGCGTGTCGGTGACCCACTCCGATCTCCGAAAGCAAGCCGGCATCGGCCCCCTTCCCCGAGGGGAACTGGCTTAGCGGAATCCTTACCTGCGGCGCCATCATGATTTAAGCGGATTCCGTATCGCCAGTACACATATCTCGTGAAAGGAGTCGAGCTTTTGGAAGTTTCAAATGATGCTGTTTATCTAGTAGCTTTTGATCACAGCCCTCCGCCCTCTTTCCCAGGTTTCGGGGCTTCGGAAGCTGGGGCCGGGGACCCACGCCGACTCCCGAGACACCCCCGCCGCCATCATCACCCTTGCGGCATCACCTCCATGAGAGACATCCTCAGAGAGCAGGCGAATCAGAGTAGTTGCCAAACGCCGCGCCCCGATCACCCTGCACATCCGCAGCATCAACCAAAGCCCTCAACTCCTTCTCCTCCTCCTTACCCAACACAACCTTCAACGCATCCATATTCTCCTCCAGGTACTGAATCTTCTTCGTCCCCGGAATCGGGATAACATCCTCGCCCTGCGCAAGCAGCCAAGCAAGTGTAAGCTGCCCCGCAGAACAACCGTGCTTCGCGCGCCCGACGGCGGCAAACTCCTCCACAAGCTGCGTGTTCTTGTTGACTTTGTCACCCATGAATCGCGGCATCTGGCGCCGGAAGTCGCCCTCTTCAAAGTCGTCGGCCGAGTTGTACCGGCCCGTCATAATGCCTCTGCCAAGCGGCGAGTAGGCGAAGGTCGTGACGCCGAGCTCGCGGCACGTCTTGAGGAGGTCTGTGCCGGCGGGGCCTTCGATCTCGAGGGACCAGGGGTTGTATTCTACCTGCACGGCCGAGATGGGGTGGACGGCGTAGGCGCGGCGGAGAGTCTTGGAGGAGCACTCAGAGATGCCAAAGGCCTTGACCTTGCCCTCGCTTCGCGCAAGGTGTCAGCAAACTGGAGCCATCAAAGGTGCATGGCATCATCTCGAGGAACATGACGTCCAGTTTCAAACTCACTTCTTCAGCTTGACCATCTCCTCAATCGTCTTCTCAATGGAAGTAGTCTCATCCAGGCGGTGGACGTAGTACAAATCAACACTCTCAACGCCCAGCCTCTTCAAGCTGCGCTCGCACGCCTCGCGGCAGTACTCGGGCGAGCTGTTGATCGTCACGCTGTAGGTTCCGTCGGTCCTGATCTCCCCACGCAAGCCGAACTTGGTCGCCAGGAAGATGTCGGCGCGGCGCTCGGGGTGCAGCGCGAACCACTTGCCGATGAGGTCCTCGTTGTCGCCGTAGGCGTCGGCCGTGTCCCAGTTCGTGGCGCCGAGCTTCCACGCGCGGTCGAGGAATGCGAGGCGCTCTTCGTCGGATCTATAGAAGATACGGGGTTAGTCAAGTTGTCCTCAGTGATCGAGTTGAAAGGTCTGATAGGGATGAGACTTGACGAACCCTGGTTTGCCGTAGGCGACGCTGAGGCCCATCAGTCCTACACCGAGGGCGGTGATCTCAGGGCCGGTCTTGCCAAGGCGGCGAGCGGGGAGGCTTGTTGGAGGTGCCATTTTGGTGATTCAGGTGTTGTTCTGTCGAAGGTAAGGTAGTTGGGATCCTGTGATGCTTGGTCTGATGAGAGTGTTGAGCTTGCTTCAGAACGAGACCTTTCATCGTTGACAGCGATGGTCACTTATAGACTCCATTGCTCTCTCGTGAGAATTGCTCGCTTGAGTTCTCGTCGTTGGCATCGAAGAAACAATCCACAGACCCACAGCTTCACGATCCCTGAGGTCATGAGCTAAACTCCGCAAACTTGACCTCATTGCTGGCATCATATATGGACTAGGAGTGCTGGACGGCATGCCCAAGGACTCCGTGTCAAAGGCAACGACTCATGCTTAGTCAAACGCATGCTTCCAACTGCTTCGGCATCGAATTGAAGTTGAACATCTTGGGATTATTCAACGAGTTATTAGCTTATCTACACGTTGAAGAAGCAGGTCGGTGGTGTTGGACCGCGAATGATACTTATATCCGGGCACGCGGCCGCGTCGGCCGCTACATCCGCATAACTCCGGCGATACTTCCCCGACTTTCTCGTCACTGGTGTTGGTGGGTTGCCGGGGTTGGGTGGGTATCCCCCGACAGCATCCTCTCAGGGAACATTTAGTCAAGCAAGGAAATGGTTTCATCGATCTTCCAAGTCATTGTGAGATACACAGTTATCCCTTCATCGAGGGCATCAAAGGGGTCACCTCAAGGGTCCGAGCGTGTACAGCTTTGTCCGGCTTGCTCTGATCTCATGCTTGAACACCAAAGAGATTCAGGAATAACAGCAATGGCTAGATGCTTTGTCAATAGACATTTCATATACATGAGACAATCTGCAATCGAAGGAGCAAAAGCTCTCGTAGCATACTCTTTCCAACGATACAGATCCATCTATACTCAGATACCAGACTTACAACCACGACCAAAGTCATCCGTCAGACCCAGACAACCCATCATCTCCCACTTGAAGACCAGGTAACAACAACATGATAGCATCAACACACCCATTCTCCCTCGCCCTCCGCACAATGTGGCCCCCCTCCCTCCTCGCCGCAATCTTCACCCTCTCCATCACCCCCCTCGAAACCGTCTTCTACCGCGCAGACCTCTCCATGGCCTACCACATCTTCGCCGCCGCCTCAATCTACTTCTCCCTCACACTAAATGCCGCCATCGTAATGACGCCCCTCAGAAGCAAGTTCCAAGAGATCAAGAAGAACGACGAAGTCTTCTCGCATATAGGTACCTTCAACCGCTGGCTCGTCGAGGGCTACCTCCGCAGCTTCTTCCTCTTCCCCAACCTCTTTGGCCCCATCATTGCTTGCTGGATTATCTTCCCTGACAATAGGTACTTCGATAACCTCGCCCATCTCTACGGCTTCGTCATTGGGATGTTGCATATGCCATTGCTTCTCAGCCTGGCAGTCCATATCGTCGTGCACCTGTTCTTCCTCGTCCTTCGCTGGATTGTCGCAAAGACGTCGCGATTCGTATGGGCGGTGTCGGATTACATCCCCAAACACCCTTGCGAATCAAACCAGAAGTTTCTCCTTGCTCTACACATCTTTCTCGAAGAGGTCCCTGATACGACCGTGGCTGCCATCGATCGCAAGTTGCTTTGCACCGAGTGGTTGTTCCTTCAACTTGTCGCCGGCTTTGCTTGTACCAGTCTAGTTTGCATGCTCTACACCATGATCGTCGAGACGTTCCGTCCGTACGTCCAACGTCTCGTCGTACATCTAACCGCAGAAGTCCTGTTATACGCTGGGGATTTCATCTTCGAAGTGGGTCATTGGATTGAGGGCTTTGTGGTTAGGCAGAGTGTCTGGGAGGATATGAATATGTAAGAGGCCGAGGATGCCCGCCGCGGTGCTCATTTCATGCAGCTCTGTCCCCTTGCGCGCCTCTCAAGTAAGTAGTAGCTTCTGCCGTACACACGTTTCACGGGTTCATAGTCCAAGAAGAAAGTACAAGTATTGGTGTTATTTCAAACTATCTAATGCAAATCGTTTGATCAGTCCTGGGTATCAAACGCCAAGGGTAAATAGTACAAGACTGAGAAAAGGGAGCCATCCAGAGAGTAGGCCAACCCGATCCAGAATACATGGTATATGAGGATGGCCCTCTATTCTAGCAAAGTAATTTGATCCGCGGCCACCGTTTGGTTTTGTAAGCAAGTATCCCCACTTCTTGCTTTCATCATGCTTCATCTGATGAGGTTTTTTGTAGACAATTCTTCACAGGGCTTTACTATCCCTCATGATGCTGGCTTCTGTCGACATCGGTAGGGTTGCCATGGCAGCGGTGTACACGGCCTGTCGAGCGATTCTCGGTGTCGCCGATATAACGTTGAAAGTGCAATAACGGGACAGGCTGCAACACATTAAGCGGTCGACTGACCAGCAATGGTGATGCCGTCGGAGCTGGTCTCGATGACCTTGTAGCCGTCGGCGTTCGCGGTGCCCTCAGCTGCCTTGGAGTAGGCCTCGTCGCTTCTGTAAGGCATGTTAGCAATGTCCCGATCTAGAAATACGATGATTGATTGTCTTACCGGTTACATAGAACATCGAGATCCTTGCCGCTGAGAACCTCGTGGTCGCCAGAGTACTTGAAGATCTGGCCATCCTTCAGCAGCAGAGACTTGAGCGTCTCGCCGTCGAGGTCTTCCTTCAAGTCAATCTTCTGCCCCATCGTCTTGAAAGAGCCTTTCTTGATGATCAGCTTCTCGAGACGACGCTTGGCGTCAGCACTCATGAGAAGCTCCTCCTCAACGGTGCCCTTGGTGGCTAGACGGTACACAATGACAGGGCGAGTCTGGCCGATTCTGTGGCAGCGGTCCTGCGCCTGGAGATCCTGCTGCGGGTTCCAGTCACTGTCGAAGAGGATCACAGTGTCGGCACTCGCGAGATTGATGCCCTGGCCACCAGCACGCGTCGAAAGCAGGAAGATCTTGAACACGGGATTCTCGTTGAATTCCTTGATTTGGTCGCGACGGCTCTCCTGGGAAACGGAGCCATCCAAACGACAGGCCTTCCACTTCCGAAGCTCACAGTAGTCCTGGAGGATATCAAGCTGGGTCTTAAACTGAGAGAAGATCAAGACCTTGTGCCCCTTTTCGAACAGAGTAGGAAGGAGGCGATCCAGCATCAACATCTTTCCAGATGACGTAACGATACTCTCATCGACGGGAGGACTACCCTCGTAGCCCCATGGATCGAAGAAGTTGTGCGGGGAGTTGCACACAAGACGAAGTTGCATGATTGGGTTTCCCAGCTTCTTAGTCGACATCTCCTTCTTGGCCTGCTCGAGAATGTTGACCTGATGTTGTTCCTCGGGGGAAAGAACGGCGGCAGAGTCATCGTCCTTCTGGTCGGCTTCCTCAGCTTCTCTGGCAAGTTTGGCCTCGAACTCGTCATCGGAAAGCTTATCTTCGTCGTCAGGATCGGAATCGACATAGCGGCGACGGCCGCGGGTGACTCGGCCTCGTGTAGTGGTCGAGGGGGTAGACTGTCTCGATGACTTGGCGCTCTTGGATTGCGGAGTCTCAAGGGGAGGCGCTTCCTTGCGCTTGGAGCCAGCGCGGGAGGATGCCTTTGACGAGGCCTTTGACGTCGCTTTGGCGGCTTCCTGGGGCTTTGAAGATGAGCTTCTAGCCAGATTCATCATTGCCGAGAACGCATTGGGCTTCTTGGTCCCCGACACTGCCTCACCCTTTGCCTTTCTAGGACTGCTTCTGATCGGAATTTCGAGGACCGCAACCTTCTCCTTCTTAATAGGAGGGGCAATGGCACTCAGACGGTCGATGACCATCTTCTCTAGGAAGGCGCGAGTATCGACATCCTTGTCGTTGATGGCATTGTACATGTCGGTTTGCTCCTTTGTCATGGGCGCAAAGAGGACATACTCTCGCTTCTTCGGTAAATGCGCGGCAACATCCGCCTTGACGCGACGAAGAAGGAGCGGCTGGAGGATGACGTGAATCTTCTTGATTAGCTCCTGATTCTCGCGGTCGGCGATGAACTCCTGGGTGCCCTCTTCATCCTGGAGGTCGTCAAAGTCGAACCACGCCTCGAAAGCCTCGTAGCTCTTGAAGATCATGGGCAGCAAGAAATGGAGAAGTGCCCAGAGTTCTTTCAGGTTGTTTTGCAGGGGGGTGCCGGTAATGAGCATACGGGTCGCGGATGCGAAAGTCTCCAACTCTTGGAACAGCTTGGACTCGAAGTTCTTCATGCGGTGGCCTTCGTCCTAGGACATGTGAGCAAGTAGGTTTGATAGCCTGCGTGTTGGGCAACAAGACTTACAATGATAATGAAAGCCCAGTTGAACTTGCTCAAGGTTGCCCTTTCTCTTAGGACCATCTCGTAGGATGTGCACACCACAGGGAACTTCTTGGTAGGGTTGCCGTTCTTCATGTTTGGTGTCAGGTGCTTCCTCTTGATCTCGGCGCGCTTTTGGGCATCTCCATGGAACAGAACGACTGGGAGGGTGGGGCACCACTTCTCAAATTCGTCCATCCAGTTTGAGAGTGTGCTCAAAGGTGCGACGATGAGATGGGGACCAAGGTAGTTCTCCTCTCTCAAGTTGGCAATCAACGAGATTGTCTGAACAGTTTTCCCTAGAAAATTGTTAGTGCGCGCGGCATTGAGTTGAAGAGGTGTGTAAGTTGTCCAAAGATAATGGGGGAGAAGCACTTACCAAGACCCATCTCATCAGCGAGAATACCTGACAGGCCCTGCAGACACACCTCTCTCATCCAAGTGAGACCTTCCAACTGGTAGTCTCTCATGGTGCCACCCTTCATGATCTTGGGTTGGGCAGTGAGGGACAGGCTGTGGTCACCCAACGCTTCTCCTTCCAAGCTGGTGCCAACCCGACCCATGGCTTGGGTCTTCTCCATGAGCATCTTGCTGAATGCCTGGGACTTCTTGAGCAGTTCATCCAGCTCTTTGGCTAACTTGAGCTTCTCCTCCTTGGAGAGCTCATTCTTGCGCTTTCGGCGGTTCTTCACATTCTGAGACTTCTGCGCGGCCTTGTCTTTCTTGCTGTTGTCTGCTTTTGCTTTTGCTTCCTCCTTCATTATAATAGCAAACTCAGAATCCATGGGCTCAACACTCTCATCCCGGGGTGGTGAGGAAGGTGCACTCGTATCAAGACGCTGGTTGGCGGACATGATGGACTCCACGTCCGAAGCCGTAGAGCTCATTTTGTAAGCAGCTGAGGATGAATCCAGAGAGCGAATGTCAATTTAAGGTCGTGAATTTGGTTGAAGTTGATGGCTCCCCGGTGATATCGGTTTTGGGAGTGAGTGAGTGAGTGGTACCAGTAGTTGGTGGTGAAATCCGGGAGACAAAAAGGGCTTTAAATCGATGATGCAAGGGGAGACGCTAAATTTGGCGGTTGAGGTCTGTGCCTCCAAGACTCGAAATCGTTAGATAGTGAAATTGAGGTAGATGAAGATGCAAGAAGAGGAAACTGGTGAGATGAGGCTGTGAAGGTCAAGCTGAGGTAATCTTCAAGGAGAAAGTGAGATTCATACGATAATTGAGTGAGGATGTGGTGGCAAGGGGAAACAGGAGGCAGGAGACAGGAACGGCCGGGCTTCAGCTGCGAAAGGGCGCGATCGCGGGGCGTCAAGGAAAATTGCAGGGGCACGACGCGAAGGGATAGCGCTAGCACGTGACCTCGTGTCGATTCCAATTAAAGCCCCGGTTTCTCTTTCCTTTTACTCTCTTTTTCTTTCAGGCAGCCGTCGTCATGAAAAAAAGTCGAGGATCGGAAGGAGATCGGAGTCCCAGCGATGCAATTTAGACCCTTGTCTTGCATATCTCTTTCTGCATAAAATGATGCCACCCAAATGGCAATGCAATTCTCACCTTTTGAGGAGACTGAGAGATGGATTGCGGCTAGGTTCAAATCTCGAAGAATAATTCCAAGTTGTGGCAGGGCGAGGGCAATCGACTGAGGACGCAACTGAAATGCATGAATATGATGAGCACAATTTCATCGACAACATGTTAGCCGCATCAGATATGCAGGTGGTGAAACGGTCTCAACGAAAAGACCATAGGATGCTCACCTGTGCACACCGAGAGGCCATGCCAGCTCTCACCGATCACCGGTGGCTTAGGCCTGAGGCATTCAATTGAGGTGAACGGCGTGGAGGGGCAATCCTCCCACCACACCATTGCTGCCACTTACCCCGCAGAGCCACACGGGTAAAAATTCCACCTCAGACTCACACCTGATGCTTTCTTCACTACGCGCTATCCGACCCAGCTCGCGCAGCATCTCCCCGTTCCGATTCGCAAGAATGGCTTCCAACACCACCTACACTCCCAACGAGGAGACCGAGATCCAGCAATGGCTCACCACTGCCACTCGTCTTCAGCAGTCCAAGCCTGACGAGGCCTCCCCCATCCTCGATACCCTCAATTCCCACCTGAGCACCCGCACCACCCTCCTCGGCACTAAGCCTAGCAAGGCCGACACCGCCCTCTACTCCGCCGTCCGTCCCCTCGTCGCCTCCTGGTCCCCCGAGCAGCGCACCGGCGAGAAGGGCTACCCCAACATCGTCCGCCACCTCGACTTCGTCCAGAACTTCCCCGCCTTCGCCGCCGATATCAAGGCCGACGACAAGGTCAAGGTTGACCTCGACGAGGTTCTCTACGTGAAGCCTCCCGTTGACGCCAAGGCCGAGAAGGAGCGTCTCAAGAAGGAGAAGGCCGCCGCTGCCGCCGCTGGCGGTGCTGCTGCTGGTGACAAGGCCCTGCCCGACCGCACCAAGGAGACCAAGAAGGACAAGAGCGCTGGCGAGAAGGTCAAGGAAGTCGTCGCTGAGGCCAAGGACAAGGTCAAGGCCGCTGTTGGTGCCGGCGAGGGCCAGCCCAAGAAGGAGAAGAAGGCAAAGGCTCCCAAGCCCCAGAAGGCTGCTCCTGCTGCCGCCCCTCTCTCCCCTGCCCTCATCGACCTCCGTGTCGGACACATCCTCAAGGCCATCAAGCACCCCGAGGCCGACTCCCTCTATGTCTCCACCATTGCCGTCGGTGACGAGCCCAACGATGACACCACCGAGTACGAGAGTCAGGTCTGCCGCACTGTCTGCTCTGGCCTCAACGGCCTGGTGCCCCTCGAGTCCATGCAGGGCCGCAAGGTCGTCGTCGTCTGCAACCTGAAGCCCGTCAAGATGCGCGGCATCAAGTCGTGCGCCATGGTTCTGGCCGCTTCCCCCAAGCTCAAGGAGGGTGAGGTCGACGACCACAAGGGGCCTGTCGAGCTCGTCACTCCCCCCGCTGATGCCAAGGCAGGTGAGCGCATCAACTTCGAGGGCTGGGAGGGCGAACCCGAGGGTGTGTTGAACCCCAAGAAGAAGATCTGGGAGACTTTCCAGCCCGGCTTCACCACCACCGACGATTTGGCCGTTGCCTTCGATGCCGGTGTTGTTGAGGCTCTTGGAAAGCGGGGTCTTGGCAAGCTCAAGACCAAGTCTGGCGGTCTTTGCACTGTTCCCAGCTTGAAGGATGCCGTTGTTCGGTAAATTTCTTTCATCGTTGTTCAAGTCATGATAGACAAAAGTCAAAGCAGCTATGTTCTGCTGAATCATCCAAAATAGAGCAAGATTCCATGATGCACCTATGTTTCTCCCACAGCACCTATGCAGCCTGTCCGCCTACGTAGTCTGCAATGTGATGCTGCCTAGTTATTATCATCCTGACCCTTCCAGTATCATCTGTCAGCTGTCCACATAAAGACTTGATGTATTCGTAACAAGCCACATCATGAGACCTCGTTTCTTTCTGGCTCCTTCCCGCCCCTTCCTTCACTACATATGTCGTCTCACAATTCCTCAACCCTTCAAACTCAATATTCGACTTCAACCGGAATATAATTCTGCACCCATCACCGCACTCCAAATCAGCCATGCCGCCCACCTTCTCACACAACGAAGCTACCCTGAGAGGCGTCCTTCTCACCCTCATACTTGCCAACCTCCTCTGGATCTCAAGTATGCTCGGCTCCATCTACGAGGAGGACATGGAGTGGGACCCTCACACCGGCCTCCCTCTCAACGACCACGATGTCGAAAGTCAGGCAGAAAAATCCGTCGTTATGCGAGCACCCCGACCCAAGCCTACACTTGACAACTTCCTCATCACTTGCAGAATTGCCACGCCTCGCCTCGTCAAACTTGCCGTCCGCGTCTTCTTCGGATCTTGAGCTACGAGTATACGGGACTATCGTGAAGAGGCCAGCAGAATGAGACTGCAGATACAGGAAGTCGACGACGAAGGGGAATGAGAACGGAAAATGGGCAGATGGAGACTGGGTCAAGCAACGCCAAGCAACTAACGGTCTGGCTGTGTAGGGCGGATGGTTCTTTCCGCGAGCATGAGATACCCATGGAAGCAACTCACAAATCATTATCGCAAAATCAAGAGATCAACTTCTTTGATGCGCATTTCTTTTCCCCCATTATTATGAACATGTGCTTTGTACATTGAAATAACTTTCGTAGGACGTCTATTTTAGGGTATGACCACAGCACGCCTCAAAACATTCACCAACGCGCGAGAACAAAGAAACAACCACAATCATCTCTTGCCAGCCTTGCTCGCCGCCTTCTTCTTCACCGACGCAACAAGCCTGCTCAACTCCTCGTCGTCGTCACCGCCGCCAACCTTCTTGGCCTTCTTGCCCTCTCTCTCCACGGGCACATCCTCCTCATCCCCGCCAGCCTTTCTCTTCTTGCGACCCTCCTCCAACAGCTTCTGCATCGCCTCGGTACCCTTGAACTTGGGGTTGCTGGGATCGATAGCGAACTCGTGGCTGTCAAACACGGCCTTGAAACGGTCGTCACCGACATCCATCTTGAAGTCCTCCTGCAGACCAAGCTTCTCGCCGTCGGCGACCGCCTTCTTGGCCAACCGCTTCGCAGCCTTGCCCTTCTTCTTCTTGGCCTTCTCCGCCTTGATAATCTCATTCATGTCAAAGTGATCCAGGTGCTCCGCCGCATCCGTCTTGTCGTCCGTCATGAGAAGCTCCAACTGCTTCTTGTGCTCCGCCTTCTCCTTCTCCTCAGCCTCGCGCGCCGCACGCTTCGCGAGACGCTCCTCCTTGCGGACGGACGTCTTAGTCATGGTCGGCTCGTCGGTCGTGAAGAAGGGGTCGTCGAAGCCGAGGTCCTCTGCGCCGTCGTCGCTCGCGACCTCGACCTCGTCGGCCTTCTCGGTGGCGGGAGTGGCGGGTTTGCCCTCGCGTCTGGCGCGGGCGGCTTGGCGTTTGGCCTCCTTACGCTCGCGTTCCTTGCGCTGGTACTTTTCGATTGTGGTTTCTTCCTCCTCGGGCTTCTGGTTCTTCTTGCTCTCAGTCAGGGCGGGCGTGAATGTGATCTCCATCTCGCCGACGGGGGCGTTCTTGGACGCCTTCTTCTCCTCCTCGGCGCCCAGGCCAAGAGCCTCGCGCATCTTTTGACGGGCGAGCTCCTTCTTGGATAGCTTGGGCTTCTCAGCTGCTTCCTCCTCCTCCTCGGCCGCCTCCTCATCGTCGAAGCCCTCAAACTCATCGCCAGATTCTTCGCTGTCGCTGGCCAGGTAGGCCTTCAGGTCGTTCTCCTCGATCTGCGAGCGACTTCCGGTGAAGGCGCGGTTGATGGAGGCCTTGCGGGCGGCATCGTCGGGGTTAACGTCCCAGGTGAGCTTGACCTTGGAGTGCTGCAGGGCGTCCGTAGTGAACTCGACAGGTTTGTATCCCGCTGGCAACTTGTCGCACTCGTCCCTTGGCTCGTCATCGAATGTGGTATCGTCGGGAACGAAACGCAAGTCGAGGAAGTTTGATGAAGCCTGGTATTCCGTGCCGTCGGTCGCCTCGTAGAGCTTCTGCGCCGTCGCCTTATCCGAGACGGTCATGATGGCGTAGAAGTACCGTAGCCGATCCAGCTGGTATTTGCGCAGCGCATCGTGGTCGAAGTCGTCGGCGTCGCCCTCCTCCAACAGCTCCTTCTTGATTGCCTCGTCTTCCTCCTCGCTGTCCCCACTCTCCTCCTCAGAGTCATCCTTCTTGAAAATATCCTTCGGGGGTCCCTCCAGCTCCTCGCGCTGCATGCGCTCCTTGCCGAACTCGCTAGGGTAGACCGCAACCTTTTCGACGCGCCCGCCAGTTGAAGGCAGGAAGCTGTGGAAAAGAGCAAACAGATCGGCCGACTTGATGTTGTCCCAGTCCAGGTTGACGATCGCTATCCGGTTCGTGACCTCGCCCTCTTCGACCTGAGCCTCTTCGTCGCGCAGGCGCGACACGGAAGCCTTGGGGTCAGCCACAGCCGTCTCTTCCTCGTCGGACTCATCATCCTCAGATTCGGACTCTGACTCGGACTCGGAGAAGCCGCCACCGCGAGCAGGATCGTACTTGGCATCCGCCTTTGCCAGCTCGCGCTGGACAACATCGTCGGCCTCGACCTCAATGCCCTCGCCCCCGTCCGAGTCCTCTTCATCGTCCTCCGCTTCGTATAGGTTCTTCAGCGCCTTCTTCTTCTTGTCGGATTTGACTTTGCGGCCGTATCGATCGACTTTGGGGCCGGCTGTGAAGGATTCGTCCTTAAGTGCGTGTGCGAAACGCTTATCGATCTTAGTTTTAGTGTGCTTCTTCGAGGGAAGTCGGAAACGGGGGTCGGTCTCAAAGTTTGAGAAACGAGAGTCGGCAACCTTGCCATTTTTGCCGGATTTTGAAGACATGGCGGCGGTGTTGAATTGGCTGTAGTGAAGAAGGCGTAAATCTGCTGTCGCAAGTGCTTTGGAAAATGCCATTGGGGCGTGGGGTCGATGAAAATTTAGTGGGGCATTTGTTCTGCCAAACGGGCGGTGGGTGGTCATCTCGGTGAAGCTCACCGAGCCAAGCCTGTCCGTGCACACACCACACCGTGGTGAGCAGCTTGAGGCTATTCCCAGCTCTCGAAATTGTGAAATTCGTCGATAGCTCTTTCAACCTAAAGCATTTCTATTCCAAAGCAGTTACTTCCTCAGACAGTTCTATTGCTCTTTCCTCATCACAGACTGGACTGCTCTCGGCCCTCCCACCTTCAAGTCTATATAAACAACTCTTTTCTACCACTTGACTTCACTTCTCTCTTCTCTCCTCCACACCGACAACCCAACATCAGTTCGGCTTTCTCATCTCACTTCAACACATCAATACCAGACTCAATTCTGCTCCTTCAGCTACTAGATTCATACAACTTCATCTTCATCTTGCACTTTACTTCTCTACATTCAACCGTCAACTCACTTTCAAATCTTTCATCACTTGGACCTTATACATTGAACTTCAACTTTCTTCGAGCAAGAACCACCGTTCCATTCTTACTCTGCTTGGCAAACATTGCTACCTCAAGGTATCTCAAACATCATACGAGTCGTCATGGATTCCGCCTCGTTTGTAGACCTGGACAGCAACGCTTCCTTCGACTTGCATGGTGGTGTCATGGCCACTCACCATCACTCTTCGGAGTACGATAATGAGTCTATGACTGAAGATGAAGAAGAGGACTCCGATGATGAATTCGGGCCCTCTGAATTCGTTGCGTTGGAGAAGGCAAGTACGAACATGCCGAAGAAAAAGACGATCGCCAGGAGCAGAAACTCTCGACAATATGTTGAGAGAATGGTCAACCGCAAACTCACAGAAAAATTGAAAGTTGAGATTCGGAAGGAACTCTCGAAGAAGAGGACGTACAATGACGAGGACGTACAATGACGAGGACCTCGATGTTGTGCCTCCTAAGGCGAAGAAGCCAAGACGAACGCGGGAGATAAATGCGCCAGAATCATTCACCGACCCTATTCCCGTCAGTCAAATGACAAGAGTCTCAAATGCACAGAGGCAGAAAAAGATCTCTGTAAAGAGAAACGCCGGAACGGATAACCGTCGTAGCGGTACCCAGAGCAAGCATCTTGGAGAAGCCATTAGAATCTTCGGCTACCGAAGCGTAGAGTGCTTCCAAGATAGCAAGAGCAGGCGTTACCGCCTGAAGGGCATGGCTCAAAACACGAAGCTTTTTGAATGGCAACTCAACCCTGTCGCGTGGATGGTGAAGAGGGAAAACGGTCTGGCGCCACCCTATGGAGGCGTCCTTGCTGGCACTATGGGCATGGGGAAGACGCTCATGTCCCTTGCCTGTGTCGTTGGTAATCCGCCTCCTGAGACAGATTCTCAGGGATTCTCTGGGGCAACGCTAGTCGTCGTTCCCAAGGATTCTGTTGCCCGTCAATGGCAAGAACAGATCTCACAACATGTCGATTGCATCAGACCCGAAGAAGTATATTATTACAAGAAACTTCATCACGCAGTTTCTGGTGGAGACATATCGCGTTACAAGATCGTGTAAGTTATGGTCCCCAGTGTGTGTGTCTATGCTAACATTCGTTTGACAGCATAACCACCTATCAGGAACTGCTCAACTACCCTTCCGAGGACGCGATGAAGAAGTTGAAGGAAGAGTTCCAGGGTGAAGAGTTTGACAAAGCCTTCAAAGCTGCAGCTGGTGAGGTCTTCTCCGTGAAGTGGTTCAGAATCATATTCGACGAAGCCCATGAGATGAAGAACGTCGCCACCAAGAGTAAGCACTATGCCACCATCTCTCCAAAATCTTGAAATCACTGAGTCGATACTAACGATGGGAAATCTAATCAGCCTTCAAAGCCTGCTATGCGCTAACGATGAGACACGTTTGGCTCATCAGTGGCACGCCCCTGATCAACGGAGGAGTCGGTAAGAATACATCCAAACATGGCACAGTCCCCGAAAGGAGATGGTTCTGATAACACATACCGCAGAAACATTTCCCTACGTCAAGGTCCTACGCGTTGAAGGCATGGACGAGCTCAAAGGATTCAAGAAGGCCTTCCTGAATGGTCTAAGTTCACGCAGCATTCCTACGCATCATTGATCGTGAGGCAATGCAAATGTGCTAACACTTGGCTCAACTTTGCAGGGATCCTCCGTTGCATTGGATTCTCTAATCAACACTTGCACTTACCGGAGGTGAGTAGACTGAGTCTTTCTGAAGAACTTGGATAACTGGTAGTAACATTCACAGGACGGTTGACGACAAATTCCTAAGGGAGAGAATCATGAAAGATCTGATGCCATTCAAGTCGGAGGTGAGGTGGGTGAAGATTTCCGAGCAGGAGAGATTTCTCTATGAGTAAGTCAGATGCTTATCCGCGAAAGAATCAACTCTCCGTTTGACTGCGTCTAACACTAAACAGTGAAATGACACTGGCCTACAACGAGTCAGATGCAGCAGCATCAGCGATGTATATGTCTCGCCAAAGACAGCTGATTTCTCATCCTTACGGGATTGAGAGAGCTTTTCAGACCGACTTCGGCGAAGAAAAGCTCGCTCACATAAGCAATGGCCTGAAGACAATCGAGCTAGGCGCCCCAACGGGAGAGCACTTGTCACTGTCATCCCTCCTTGAATATACCTGATCCGGAATTCTCATGAATGACAGAGAATGCGGCATCTGTGGTACGGAGAGCATGAAGGAGGCCTGGATCATCGATAAAGTGAGTAGCGATGATATTTCATTTCTCCCCCATACCAACCTGGTACAAAAGCTCGGAACACTAACAAGTTACAAAATCTCTTTCTCCAGTGCGACCATACGTTTTGCTGCGATTGCAGTACCAAGACATGGCGTTTCCGCGCTCAAGCCGACATCTGTCAGCACAAAGGTTGCAACCTTCCTTACGACAGAGAGACCGATGTACGGAGAGTCTTGACTCTCTCTACCATGGAGTCAGAGTGTGATCGCCTAGATGAAGAGGAGGCCGCCGCCCATGCAGAGCCCTCAGACCAGACTTTTTCTGGTAAGTCGGCGAAGAAGAAGAAGATCACGGCAAAATCAGCGCAGTCCTCCAGGGAAAAAAATAAGAAGACGTTTTTAGGCAAGAAGTACGGCTGGGACAGCAATGGGGTAGCGCCCACACTCACAAACGGAGACCTGGCCTATATCAAGCTGGCCATGCGTGAAAATGGGGGCTATCTGCCTTTGGGTTCCAAGCTTACTGTGGCAAGAGACCTCATCTTGGAGTATCAGAAAGAGAGGATCCAAGTCGGAGACGAGTTACAGAGCCCGAAGATCATTTGTAAGTTGCTTAGTGCCATTGACACGAAGTCATTTTCCCAGCAGGCAGCCCCCGCCAAGTATGGATAATCATCAAGCTGACATCCTGGTAGTCTTCCACGAGTTTACGAAGACTGCGTTAGCGATGGGAATCACCCTCAACAGCCTCGGAACCCCATTCGTTTATCTCAATGGCAAGGTGACCTCCGCATAGAAGAACAAGGCTATCGCGGCCTTCTAGATAAACAAGGATGTCAAAGTTATGGTATGCCCCCCCTACTCTACATGAATCATCAAACGCCATATTACATCATTCTAACTTGCTTCCCCAGATCTCATCCTAGACAGGCGGATAAGCGCTAAACCTAACTTGCGCCAGCAAAATCATACGCATAGACGCCTGGTGGAATGAGTCGGCCGAAAAGCAGGCCGATGGCCGGGTCCACCGCGTTGGTCAGACGCAGGTCACCTCCTCCGTGGTCATCAAGGCTGAGAACACGATAGACAACTATGTTGTCCAACTTCAAGCTGAGAAGTCAAAGGAAATCGCGCACATCCTCCAAGATGACGCGCATGGAACTCAACTATACAGTGAGCTGGAATTGATCAAGTTGACCGCGCCGCACAAATACAAGGAGCTGGTCCGGACGGGACTGGCCGTTATTAGGAAGGAAGATGAGGAAGCGGAGAGGCTCTAACCAGAGGTTGAATCTGAGGCATGAGCATCAAGGAGGTTACCACAAGGGCAGGTTACATCGTCATTTAGCTGGAGATTTGCTAACGGCGGCAGAGAATGCTTCCACCTTCCACTGGTTGAGCAAGCGAGCTCACACTTCATTGCATTTCAGGTTTTGAATTTCTGCTTTTTACAACACCTACACTAATTCTCAACATCTCTACGCATCTCATAGAGCCGTTTCGATAGAAACAATATCGCATCAGCATACTAGACTAGAATTTCAGATTGGCTCTTTCTTTATCACAAGTGGTACATCCCTTGAACACAATCATGTGAATGATGAGTTCCAAGTTCTAAAGAAAAGACCGATTGCATACAAAAGCTATGCCGGGCCTGATCTGCGCCGCGGAAAAAAAAGCGAGGCTCGGCATCTTGATAGCTGCCGTGCAACAGGCAACAAAGATAATTTTCTCGTTCGGACTCGACTCCGTCGAACATGCCCTCCGGCCTCGGTTGATTCGGGTAGTGACCATGGTCGTGACAAGGGCTGACATCACGAACGACAGGTCTGTGACTCATTCCGACTACCGAAGCAGTCATGGACACAGGGATTCCCCCGTTATCTCGAGGTCTCCATTCATAGGGCTGGGTTGGCCCCAGCCCGGTCTCCGGAAGCCGTTCCCAAAAAGGCGTTATTCTCAGAGGAACCATCCCGGTAACACTGGCTGCTCTTTTCCGTGGGGGGCATAAAAAACGAGAGAAAAGGGCAAAAAGAGGGCAGTGACCGGTCATCTGATGATCTCCCTGGTCATGAGAGTGGCCATGGCGTTGCCATAGCTCCTCTACAAATGAGCCCAGTTATAAGATGATTTGAGTGCTGGGTTCTTTGTGAAACGGTAGATGTCCCGGGTAGATGTCCCGGGTAGAAGTGGATGCATAGTTTCGACTCGGCAAATGATAGTGGCTGTGGCAAGAATAAGTTCGTCTGATTACACGCGGGTATCCGTAGGCGCGCGACTGGTCATTGTACGTAACCGTATCCATGCCAAGAAGAAACAACGTTCGCGCCAAATACCCTTTGACGGCAGAGAGGTATCTCGTCCTACGGATGTTGTATCAAGATTACCCCTTGGGGAATGTTTAACGAAGCTTTCAAGATCAGATATCCGCCTCCTTCAAAGCAGCGAGAACGTAAAAGTTTTTGCTGCTCGTAGATGACGGCACGGTATCAGGGAGTCGAGTTGTGACAAGGAGAATGTCACCTAGTAACGAAGTCAGTGACATCTGAGTGGATAGAATCAAGGAGGTTTACCGAACTGCCCGTAGGCAAATTTCTCCTGTTGACAAGCGTCAGTCAAGTTTACGTATAATTTAGGGGCTGCAAGGCAGGGACGTGATGATGTCGACAAGTAACGTGTGGAATGCTGTGACCCGGAAACGTGTTGCGAGAATAGAGATGGCTCATAGTCTTGGGTGTTGGCCAGGCCGTGTCTATTGAGCCTCGAATTTTGGCCACATTTCCGAGCTTCGAGTTCGAACGCGGGATTTTGAGCCGCCTCGGGACCACGGGATAACTCAGATTGCTCTAGTAATTTAGGCAGTCCTACCAGAGCCCTCCGAGGTGCAAATAAGACCGTCATCTGAAAGTTGAGACGGTTGCGAGAGGGCAACGGGTTTCTCAAACGAAGTCAGAGGGCTTGCAGGTTGCAACAGGACAAAGACCTGACAAGCTGGCTGCCCTCTGAATGGCCGAACGGCGTATGCGGATTAGACATTTGGAGCTACCCCGAAATGGAGCTGTTGTCCGTTCGCAAACGTATTCACCGTGCAGGATCTCGGTTTCGGTCTTTAGCAAAGCTAAGCCGGAGGGGCGTCGAGCACGGCTAGTGAAGATGGAAATAGAGGAAGAGTAATCATCTGCGTATTTGAACGACGTGATGACAGCATTGGATTCGGACGAATGGTCCCCCGCAGGACCGATAGGAGCGCCAGGACATAATTGAGTAGCGGCTGCCCGTGGCGGCTGGCGCAACGTCGACTATAAAGATGTTAGGGGTCAGGTGTGTGAAATGCTTGTAGCATCTTTACAGTTTCCCTAACCTCCGCAAGCTGTGAGATCTCGGAGTCGAATGATGACCGAGATGGATAATTAGGAAGCGCATGAATGACGAACAGTGTCGTGCTGGGCAGTAAGTTGGTTCAAGAAAGCCCAAACATGTGCGCCTGACTGCTCAGAGCGGGTTATGTGTTGGTTGACTGGCAGGGACAACCCGACATGGCTTACCGACAACAATGGTCCAAGTCCCAGAATGAAGGTTAAGCTTTCCATCGCCGACCAGGATGGCACGGCTCGGGTGGGAGCAATCGATGCAGTCGGCCAATCATGGGAATGTTGGGCCGGCAAGATCTGGGCGATGCTCGGCAGATGGTGATTGCAGCGTTAGACAAGGGTCAGTGGGCGACCAAATTACCCTGTTTGAGCAAGGACTGCGGCAAGAATGAGCCCGGTTCAGGTGCTTACGTGGTAGGCGCCCATATCTGGCTTCGGCTGAATCGGGATTGGGAATAGACTCAGGGCCAGGGCGAAGGTCTGCCACGACGCTGCGGAGAGGCGGAGGGCGGCACATAAGGGGTGTCTGTTCCTTTTCCGTGGCTTTATGACGCGCGTTGCCCAACTGACAATTGACACCTGAAGGACAGACACCAAGGTCTTGTTTTTCGTCTGAAGGATTTCAAGAGTCAGACCTAGAGCCAAAAGGGAGTAAATTTGTCCTCGTATTCCCGGGCACATACCCTAATACCATACCGCAGGCCACTGCAGGCGGGTAAAAAGGGCAAAAGTTAACGGACGGGGATCAGAGCTTTTTCGGATCGTTGGTCCACAGGATGACTGACGCGAGCGAGGGTGGTGCCCGACTTTACATTTCTTCTGTGATGGTGTATGGGTGACGAAAGCTTGCCTAGTATCCGTAGCGTTGCATGTAATGACCCTACCGATATCAAGATGGCGCTGAACATATCCGTCCCATGGTGCGGGTTTTCGTAGATTCAATCTCGATAGCGCCAAGCCATCATGTGACTGTAAAGTCTGGTCTCCATTGTGTTAGGATGCACACTGCGACTCGTGAGAAAGTAGGTAGGTAGGGAGAATGCATCCGTGAAGAGAACCAAGCTGACCCCCAATGGCGCCGAGACCTGTCTCGCGCTTGTGTTCTCGGCTCAGCAGACCGTCTGCGTTTGCAACTCACAAGAGATTGCGAGATGGGCTGGAAGGACGAGCCAGCCCAGATTCGATCCAATGGGCAACGGAAATAGGGGTCATGTCTCTGTCGCTGTCGGCTACAAAGTTTGGAGAGGGAGGAATGTAGTGCCGGGTGTCCCATCGAAAAAGAAAAATACGGACGTAGACCTGTTCCCAAAACACAAGAACCCAGAAGGGGAACACAGGGAATGGTGCCTAGCGTCTCGGACAGCCATACGACGAGGATTGGGTGGACGGGTAGGCAATACCCTACCCAGCGTGCCAGCTTGCCAGGCATGAAGATGTGCATTTCGAATCGACGCTCTGTGTGAATGCTTATCGCTCGAGATACGCCGCCAAGTTGCTGCCGGAGATCCAGATGGTCGTCGGTGCCGTCCTTGGTCCGTTGTTGGTGCCAGCGAAGCGCGCAAACGGCGGTGTTTCACCGCCCCTGGAGATCGTGAAGTGATTCAAGATGACTTGGATCAGCGAGATCAGATCAGATGCCTCGAAGGAGTTCTGGACGGGCCCCCGAGGGTTCAAAATCGGAGTTGATTAGTTGGCTGCAAGGTGGTGAGAAGGAGGGAGACAACAGTCCCTTGGATGAAGCTTGGAGACGGTGAGCTCAGGAACGTACCTTGGCTTACTCATGAGGTGTCTCGAGGTACGTAGTCAAGGTACCCCCGTCATTCCAGCGGACGGATCAGCATCCATCGCTGTTCATTGGACAAACAGGGGGTCCATTTCTTCCCGTGGCTCGTGCTTCACATGGGGCATCGGATGCGACGCTCGCTATATGAGTAATTTTTCAAGAGAAGCAGCTAAGCAATCCTTGCGATGATGATCATGGTACTCAAGATGCCGGTGTTGCTGGCGGCAGACCGTGGCAGGGAAAGAGGGCATGGGAACCCCGAGAACGGTAGGCAGGTGCGTCCCTTGCAAGCGGCTGCCCCGTGCAACAAGCAAGGAGCAAGGAGCAAGGAGCAACTGCAGGCTAATCTCGTCTCCTCAGAGCTGGGTTTTCTTCATCATCAGGTGAAGCACTCCAGCTTTCAGGATGAAAGTCTGACATGCCGATTACCAATACGATCCCGAGGTGCTGCTGATGGGCGGGAGACTGAGCGCTATGCGAACCAGCCTACCAGGTGTATCCGTAAGTAAAGTAGGTAGGTGTTCAAAGCGCTGAAGGCCGGCCGGCTCTGGGTAAGGTACCTAAAACTCACCGTCTTCACAGGATATTGCCCATCCATGGATCTCTCTTTCCAACCTAATAATGCCTAGGTATTCGTACCTACCTCATGCCTATTCGTTCTTTCCGTGCGCTGTACGAAGTACGTACTGGTGGCATGGACAGACGGGAAAAGGAAAGGGAAGCGCATCCCGTGCACCGTGCACCGTGACCTGCCCCTGCCTGCACCCGCATCTCGAGGTACCTACCTACTGCGTCCACACAAGGCTGTGTCTCTCATTCCTGCTGCGACCTCAGCTCCTGCCCGTCGTGATCAGCTCTTTCCGTACATCGACTGCGCCAGCTCCTGCCTCATTTCTGGGTTTGCTTGGTTCTTGCCGACCATGAGCTGTTCCCGCCCGTGCTCCTTGCCTCGGCCATGTGCCCTTGGTGCCTTCCAACTATCCCACTTTGGAATCCCGTGCCACTTGTGCATCCTCATCCTACGTGACCACCGCAACCTCATCGCATCCTCCAATCCACCTCACCTCATCATTGAGACGGGATTTCATCTTCCCATACCGATGCAACATCGCATCTCCGAAAATCCGTCGTAAGCATTCTGTCGTTGCCCCGATGTTGCCGCGGCCCTCGGGGCTTTTTCGATACTTTGCACACGTCAGCACCTGTACCCTATTCACATTCACCGAACCAGGCGCTCATAGCTCCCCCGTCTCAACCTGAAGCTCCTCTACTCCGTACCCATTTCCCGCCATACAACCCCAATCGGCGCATCCGTTGCCCGTTTCGGCTTCAACCTGAAGAGATGGACGAAAATCCAACGTCCCGTCCACGTCACCTGGCAAACAGCAAGTTCGGGAAAGGCACCGCTAGAGTCCCTGTGCACCCGTCAAAGCCACAACTCCTATCTTGGCTATTCCTGCGTCCCTTTACAATTCCACCGAGCTCAACCATCACCACGGTCGAAATGGCTTGGTTCTGCACAAGTTGCTTTATGCAACACGCGTACAGACTCTGCCTTTACGTCCAGCACATACGCAGCAGTGTCGCCTCGGCCATCAGCTGGACTGTTCCCTTCAAAGCGAAGCCAAGGAGTGGACGGTCCCCCCAGCTTCCCCCATCCCCCACCATTATGCCGGCATTTCTACCTTTACCCACAGATTACCAGGCGTCCAGTGCCGTTCCCGGACATACGGCATCGAGGACCAAAGTCGCTCAGCGACGGCCATTCCGCATCCGTGGAGCAACTTAGATCTGGTAGTGGCCATCCCGTCACCGTCCCATCAACCACTCAGTGACATTCATGTTTTGGAATGTTTCCAACTCGACGTGAGTTTAGCCGACGGCGGCTGGCGGGCGAGATTTCCGCCAAAATGCCTACAAGTTACAATTGCATCGGTTGGCCGGGTTTCTTCTCCCTTTCGCCTCACCGCATCCAGGCCCGATTTCGCAAACGAAACTCTCGTTAAACCAAAAACTACTCGCTAGGTGGCGCTTGTCGTTTCCGCCATTCGTCACTTGTCTCGGTTCGCCGAAGCTAGTCATGGACTTGCTCAGAGCTCTGCTGATGGGCAAACTCGGCCAATACCACCAGCAGGGCACTTGCATATTGCCGTCTGTCTGCTGCATAGCTCGAGGTTATCGGCAGCTCTCCGACCATTCGCATCGTATCGTGAGAAAGTCATGACCGCCCTGGAGATCACACGGAATGGATGAATGCACATCGTCATCACTGATCGTCGCTTCGTTGTTCCCCCATCCGCCCACATCGCTGCTTACCTCAGTTTGGTACCATCACCCCAGATGCACAATCGCCCTTTGGGAAACAAACACACTTTTTGCTTTTTGTTCAACAAGCGCCTAGCGAACCAGACGACAAGACGAGACCAGCAGACCCAGGCCGCCAGCCAGCCGACCCAACCCAGCCGCTGTGCTGTGCTATGCTGTGCTCGTTACCCCTGTGCCGCCGACTGTACCAGCAGGTGGCTTGTCTCTCTCTTGTCTCTCGCCTACTGAGGTCGCCGACCCCCAAACCATCGAGGATGATAGTAAACGCCCCCAATACTGTCTACCCCCCTTGGTTCAGCAGTCTCGACCGCCAAACTCTCTCGCACTCTGCCACACACCGACGCCCACGCGCCGTCAGACAAAGTCAAGCTCGACGTATGCTGGCTCGCTCGATAGACGCCCTCACCGCTCTTCACGCCCCCAATCACACGATCGACGCACAAACACACAGACACCACCACACCGCACCGGATGCCTATTCCCTTGGCCGCTTGTTTATTGGCTAAGCTGACATCCGCCCAAAAGCCTCAAATCACGACGCTAATAGCCTGTCTTGCTTTTTTGAGCGCCTCCGAGTCCCGTCTCCCCTATTCGCGGTCAAATGTCTCGCCTGCGTCCGTCCCTCCTTAAGCTTCTGTCGCCCTTTCCTGAGCGGCAATCCGATACCAGGCGGAGGACGGACCTCATATCCCACAGACCCTGCTCATTGAATGCTGAAGGCTTACCAAAATAGGACTCACGTACCATCACACTTTCCCTATAACCACCAACCCATCCTCTCCCACAACCCCCGGGCAATTTGACCAGAAGAAGGAATTTTGTATCTCCCAGCCAATCCAATATTTTCGATTGCCATCCAGGTCTCTTCCCGACCGGAGACTTCTTTCGCCATACCTTGGCTCGCGTAATCGCCGTAACCAAAGTGGCTACTGTTTTCTGTCGAGGCAAACAAAGCACCACGGAACTAAAGTTCCGCCCACTCATCTACGAATACCCGACTTACGAAAAGGCTGGCCGATCACAAGGGGAATCTACGGATATCGAAGCGAGCGTTGCACATTGTAGGGAAGCTGGATGACGGGTCAAAAAACGAGCACATCCCAGAAGCCCGCAGTTGGACAAGGACAAAAATCTAGGGGTATACAAGCAGATTCGCAGCTTCATCGCCGGCTTTACAAACACCAACATTAAGCAAGAAGGTCGTTTACGTGGTCACGATCATATCAACATGAGGAATCCGAAGCCTCCCACGTAAATCAAATCACCCCGCCGACTCCAAGGTTACGTCCGGTGTCCAGGAAACCACAGCCGTCATGGCACCGTGGCCCCGTGCACTGGACAACATTGGTGCATCTGAATCGCCAGCTGCGTCGCCGCCCGAAATTATTAGCAGCCGTGTAGACACCGCTTACACCCGCATCCCCGATGGGTTGACCGATCACCAATGGAAGATTATTCAATCGACCTCGCTTGCGGCTGCTGCATTGAGTTTTGCATCTGTGACTTTCGCCTTTTACTGGTTCTCTCGCAGGAGGCGAAGCTTCAGACATGAGTGAGTAACGATCACTGGGGTGTGCGTTGCCTTCACTTAGCAGGCTACCCGCTTCAAGCCGGGAAATGGTCATTCCACTAACAACTTTACAGTCTCATTATGCTGCTTATGTCGAGTGACATGCTTAAATCGCTGTGGTTCATCATATTCCCCATTGTCGACTTCAAGAACGGTCCCGTTGCCTCGAGCTCATCATTCTGCCAAGCCAGCGGCTTCTTCCTCGCGGTTGGCATAGAGGCATCAGATATTGCTGTTGTTCTCATCGCTTTACACACAGCCATTTACATTTTCCGACCGCGGCATTCTGGGCGGCAAAGTGGATTGTATCCCCATCGGCGTCTTGCCTTCAGTGCTTTCGCATTCTTCCCCCTTTTGATGGCTTCATTGACATTCATCAACTGGCCTGGCTACGTCAACAATGGGGAGTACTGCTACCTACCCGCCCGACCTGAATGGGCAAGGCTCGCCCTGAGCTGGGTTCCCCGCTACCTGATTTTACTCACTATTGTTGCGCTCTACGCCTACATCTATATCTACGTTACGCTGCGCATGCGGCGCTTCGGTCGACTCAGTGCTATGCGACGGGCGAGCGCAACACACATGCTAGACGATGGGCATTGGGCTCGTATTCCCTCGGTGCCAGCCACCCCAACATCACGGCGCGGCTCTGAAACCTCAATGGAAGACTCAGATCAGCAACGTACCTCTTCTACAAACACCACCATGACAGCCGAGATCGAGCTTCACAGCCGGCAGAAGATCCAATGGAACTGGCCAAGTTATGGGAACGAAGACGATGGCCGCATCCCGGAACCTAACGACAACGTCTCCCCGCGTGCATTTGAG
Source organism: Colletotrichum phormii (assembly GCF_030913505.1). Taxonomy (NCBI): domain Eukaryota; kingdom Fungi; phylum Ascomycota; class Sordariomycetes; order Glomerellales; family Glomerellaceae; genus Colletotrichum; species Colletotrichum phormii. The sequence goes on from NW_026851489.1 coordinate 97,385, forward strand.
TCCAGCACGAGTCCGCTTTCCACCAACTTTGAGCCCATCTCTCCTCCTCCGCAGAGCTACATACGCCGCGATACGATCGACCTGAATCCGCCTCAGGCGCATTATAACCACGGCAGCTTCAGCACACAGTGGCAACCACCCAGCAGCCCAACAAGCGCTCGAGCCAAGTCGCTTGCCAGCATCTGGTCAATTCTCCGTCGGGGTACATCTCTCGACTCTGATACAGATCATAATAATACTCCTTTTCTTTACCATCCTACCATTGACGGCACAGGAATGGCAAAGACGCGCGACAAGATTCGTCGCCAATTGCGACTACTTTTTGTTTACCCACTTGTTTACATACTCATCTGGGCTGTCCCTTTTGTCGCCCATGTCATGCGCTGGGACAACCCAGAGCAAGCCGGCCCGTTTGTGGTTGTGCTTTTGTCGCTAGTGAGCCTGTCAATTCAGGGGCTAGTTAACGCATGTCTGTTTTGTGCTGTAGAAAAGCCGTGGATTGACACGCAAGTCAGGCATCGCAGGACGCCGTCGAAGTTACGGCGGGATAAAGACGAAGCCCGGCAACGGGCCGGAAGGAGAACATCATTAGCGTAGTCGTTTTCGCGTTGATACCACATGAATTGAATGAACAAATACTTTTACCATATTGAATCAATAGTAAAGCAATTACCATCTTACCCTAAGAATCTAACGCTGTGCTCGGCGATTGGAAGTTCATCTATCGGTACCATCGGGATGCGGACCCACAAACTCCGGCGCTGGAGGCCTGCATGAGCGCCAAATTCGGTCCATCGGCCCCACTAGCGCCGTGGGAGAAAAGCCGAGGCATGCAATGAATGCCGACATGTTTGCAACAGTGGTGAGACGTGGGACTAATGCTGCATATGTCGGCACAAGAAAACGCCAAGTTCGTTTAACGTGTTCGACGAGAAACCGGCGGGAGGATTGGAAAGGATTGAATTCGAAAACGTCTATTGTGAAATCAGTCTATATGCAAGGTATGAAAGTTGAGAGACGATGGCTGAAGCTATTCTCCAAATCTCCTGAGCTTGTTTTTGGAGTGTTTCTCCAATCTCTCCTGCCTCTCCAAATGCTCAGGGGTAAGCTCTCTATGCCTTTTTCAATGGCATTAAGCTGTCCTTTCCAGGCGCACTCTTTCCCGTCCAGCGCGTAAGATTCCATGCATGGTGCCAAAAGATTCCATCGCTTTGCCAGAATAGATCCATATCCTTGCTTCGAGAAAAGCTCATTGGCCCACGATCTCAAAATATGGTCGGATATGTAGCACCTCGTGGTGCTGTCAAAGAAGCAAGTCGTCGAAACCAGAAACGGGTGTCGCAAAAACGAAGAGAAAACGAAATGTTGCTTGGATCATATCGCGCCATGTTGCTTGAGACGAATTCCAGGCTCAGATCTCGGTTCAAGTGTGCGTAAATGCTCGGTCGTGGACTTTCATTCCTCCTCCGAGTCGTCGGAAAGCACCATCGTCCCGTTCAAGTCGTCGGTGTCGACCTCACTCCCTTCCTCTGCAGTGTCATCAGGAAGGACAAAGCCATCGAGGTCCTCCTCCTCTTCCAAGTCCCAGTCATCCGGGTTGGAAATGATATCGTCAAAATCGTCATCGTACTCTTCGTAGTCAGGCTCAATGACAGCCCGATTATCCTTGACACGATACCGGCCCAGGAGTTGCAAAATCTCGTGCATGCTGAGCCCCTTAATAACGTGCCCGTCGTCCTGCAGCGCGCGGTCAATCTCGATGATCTTGTCGGCTTGCATCCTCAGGATCCGGTCCTCAATAGGCGTCTGCACGATGAAGCGCGCAAAATGTGTCTCCTTGATTTGTCCGTAGCGGAAGACACGCGCGCACGCCTGCTGCTCCTGTGCGTGGTTCCACCAGAGCTCCATGAGGATGACTCTGTTGGCGCGCGTCAAGTTCAGCGCCTGGCCGCCTGCTCGCATGGAGGCCACCAGGACCTTTACATCTTCGTTCTCTTGGAAGCCCTTGACGGCGCGGACGCGCTGGTCCTTTGTCTGCTTGCCAGTGAGGTAGACGAAAGGGATGTTTTCGGCTTCGAGCATGCGGCCGAGAATCTTGCCAACGAGGACGAATTGCGTGAAGACTGTAAAGAATGACGAGTCGATCAGAAATTGCAGAGTGCGATGTGATGTAAGGTTTACATACCGATAATTTTGTCGTTGGGCGCCTCAGCTTGCCACCGCAGAATAGTCTCTTTGCAGGCAGTCATCTTCGCACTAGGAGTCACCGGCACGTCTGGCATGCTGTCGCTGATATCCAAGAAATGGGACACCGTTGTACGGTTGTCTAAGGCTTGCTGGTAGCCGTAATAATCATTCCCGCGGACTTCGTTTTCTTCTGATTGGCTGTCCAAGATGCTAGTCGGCCTCATCTTCCCGATGGCTTTCTTGCATGCTGGACACTTTTTGCCCTATAAAGTCATCAGTAACGGTATCAACATCGGAGCGCCATGACTTACTGCGGTTGTTAGATGATCTAATGCACATTGGTTGCAGAATGAATGCTCGCACTAATATGATTAGACACAGCGCTTCGCGGATGTTCTCTGCCCAACTCACATTGCCCTTGATTGGTACTGTCGGTGTCTCTTTGCAAACTGGGCACACTGCTAACTCCATCAACTCAACCTTCTCCAGGTAATCCATGTGCCGATCCATGTCAAAATGCAAACCGAAATTGCTCTGACCAAACGGCTCGAGCGGGGCATCTCCGGGGATCAGAGTCTGAGACGGGCCTGAGTCTTCCATGAATGCTGCGTGGTCTTCAGCGTTAAGCTCGAGGAAGTCCTGATTAGAAAGATCTTCCAAGTCATCTTGGCTGTCGACTTCGTCCAAGTCACTGTCGAACCCTCCTTCGGTGCTTATCTCGTTCTTATCTTCAGAGATACTGTTGTAAGGGTCATATGTACCACCACTTTCAGGAGGTGCTGCATTGTCTGCCCTTTCCGCCTCGATGGTTGAGCTTTCATCGAAACGGCGCTCTTCTCCCTCCTCACTGACGCTGATCATGATCTTCTGGAGACGTTCACCAGACATTTCATGCCTTTTGGTCCAGGACCCGATCTGGTCATACATGCTGGGGCCTTCTCGAAGATCAGCAAGACGTTTGCGTACCTTTCGGATGTCGTCTAGAGTCATGTACTCCCGCATCATTGATTCGAGAAGAAAAGGGTGAGTGGCAGCTTGCCTGAGACGCAGGAGCATCTCAAAACAACTTTTCCGACGAGGCCCAGCACCAGGGGCAGCCATGTCTTGCATCATCTTCCGCCTGAAGCACTCTTCCACCATGCTGTTCACCAATGTCAGGTAAGAATGTCATACGTAGAACCAGTTCCTTTACCTGTTTATCACCATTTCCTCCTTAGACATTCGGAGGTACTGATGCGTGGGATGAGTCAGGGGAAGGTTGATGATCGGACGGCCTAGAAATGTATCCATGTGAGTGCTTCGATTTGTTGTTAGTTACCGCAGCATTGACAGAAGCTAGAACTACATACCGTCTGTACGCAACGGCGCTGATAAGATGGTCCAGGTTGGCCTCCGCCTTCGACTGGAGGCAATATTAGCTGGAGATCTCGGTGACTAAAAGGTAAGAACACAAACCCCTTTTCTGAACTTGACGAGGAATTCTTTGAAACTGCCAACTTCACAGCCAATGAATTTGAGATAAGGGTATAGCTCTGTATGATGTAAGTGTTAGCTGGCGATTATGACACCACGAATGACATACCGTAATTTCTATTACTGAGAAGAGTTCCACTCAATGCCCACCGACAGTTGGCGTCGATGTGAAGGCAAGAATGAAGCGCTGAAAGTGTTTAGGCCAAGAACCATAAAAAGGTGCGAATACGTGGTACTCACACTGCGTCTCGTGGTTTTTGATCTGTTGGGCTTCATCAAGTACAACACGATGCCACTTAATTTTGAGAAGATCTCCTTTTTCCTCCCGAAGCCATTTTTTGAGTGCCTTTTTGTCACCCTTCAGCTCTTTCTCCTTGAACTCAATCTCATCCACAGTCGGGGCGCTATTGGCTATTTGTCTGTAGCTTGCAAACCTAGACGGCAGTCAATGTTGAGGGTTCCATGTTGTAGGCTTTTATTGACTTACACAATGTTGAAAGTTTGAAGAAGTGCCACGTCCATCTTGTGAGAAGAACTGTAGTGGACTATGCGAGTGGCAAATTCCCCTTCGCAGTGTGTCTTGACCTCGTTCATCCACTGATCAATGGCATGGCCATTGTTGCAGACGACCAATGTGGCCCCTCGCCCCTTGCGTACAAGGAGATCGTTCGGCCGGTTTCCTATCATGCATGAAAGAGTGATGATGGTCTTTCCCATGCCCATGACATCGGCTAGGATGCCTCCTCGAGGTAGTCTGTCCCACCCTTGCATGAGTTCTCGCTCTAGCATCCAAGCAGCAGCGGTCAGCTGATAGTGGTGTATTGCGGTATTCATTCCTTTGAGTTTCCATTCATTGTCAATGGCCTTGCAATTGCCGAAGCCCCAGGCTTCGGATGCAGCTTCTGTGTCTTTCTGCTGGGTCTTGGTGCGACGTAGATCACAGCCTTCGGGTATCGCTGCTTTTATCTGCTCGAACTGGTCTTTCTTGGTCCTTGCCATGAAGACAGGCTCGCGTTGAGTGCCACCCATTTCTGCTCGATCCTGGATGGCGTCATTGGGCTGAAAAATATTTGCCACTCGATCGCGTCTCTCCTCTTCGTCTTTCAAGGCCTTTGCTGAAAACTTCGCCTTCTTGGGACGTCCAGCGGGATTGACTGAAGATTGTTTATCCAATTCTTTTTGTTTCTTCTCTCGGATTTCTTGCCCCTTTCTCGCGAAGTACTCAGCAGCATTCTTTGGTGGGCCGCTGCGCTGTTGTTCCGGGTTTCTCCGTTTCGATTTGGTTTTCTTCGAGTTGGCCTCTACATCCTTCTTGTCATTCCCTACTCCATCTTTGACCTCTTCGAAGACATGCTTGTCTTGATTTGGTTTAACGGCTCCCTGTGCAGTATTGATGGCCACTTCTAGTTGACATAGCTCTGCAACCTCTCCAGGGTTCAGGCCCCCATCTTGCCCCTTTGTCAATAACTCAGTTTTCCTCTTTTGAAGGTGATTTGAGTCGGGCAACTCGTCGACCGGACGAGAGAAGGCGCGCTGCTTCCCGCGAACGTCCTCGGGGCTCCGGTTTTTGATCTTGGTCGTCTCATCTTGACCAAACATTGAAATCGTCCCACGCGCATCCGGCTCAGCTTTCACGTCCTGTGTAAGATCGATGGGCGATGCGGGTCTAGGGGCAGACCATTTTTGTTGAGCTCCTTGAGATGCATCTGCCTTGTCGATGATCATGAGGTCAAAGTCATCGTCCGATTCAATTGACATAATGTCGTCCTGAGAGAAGCCGGTCTCTTGAGTGACATCATCGGTAACGAATAGACCATTGGGTTCGTTGTTACCATGCTGTGATGGAATGACGGTGATAGCACTAGCACCAATGCCGTCACGGCTTTCTCTGATAATGTCCTCAATAGACCCATCAAAAAAGCCTGACTCTTCTCTTTGAGGGCTCGCAGGCTTCTTGAGATGAATTGGGCCGTGGTTGCCCTCCTCCTCTGAATCATCTCCGATCTCGAAACCGCAACGGGTTCTCTTGCAGTTGGCGCTTCCCGTCATAGCGAAAGAGATGCAGTAATAGCGTGGACGTGAGAAGGTGACAAGGTGACAAGGTGGTGTAATGTCCCTTAGAATGTTAGGGTTCACCAAGTATCCCTGGAGTCGAGATCCAACGATCAGAAGGAAAAGTGACTCGTGAGTGATAGAGTAGGCTTGGTTGATGGCACGAGATCAGACTTGTTGGTCGGTCTGTGAGGAGAGCAGGGAGTCAGTGAGAAGAGAAAGCGACGATGCAGTTGCTGGAATAGCGGTTTGACTGGGAAGGCGCGTCCAAGTATGGGAGCTGAATGATCTCGACCATTTGGCAAGTAGCTTTGCGATGTGTTATGCTGAAGAAGTGCGAAAGAATTCAAACGTAGTCGAAGAGTTTGCGGTAAGTAATGCAGGATGAGCCAGGGAAGCCTGGGAGGTGTTGAAGGGTAAAGTCAGCCCCGGTGTGATGTATTCTGTCGCCGACGTTGAGTTGAAGAAGTGTGTAAAGAAAGACTGGTGGAGGGTTGAAGTCGAGGAGAATTTCAATCCACCAAGGAAGGAGAGCCTTATGATGTGTTCCTTTCCGAAAGATGTCTAGCTGAAGAAGCAGGAACCAAGCAACAGTGGCGAATGCCGAACCTTGACTTTTCCCGAGGCAGGTAGTTCGAGGGATGACAAGCATGATATACCGATGTTGAGAAGGAGCGCATCACACAAGAGTTGCTGCATGCCTTGGGTCAAAAACATGGCAATTGGGGAGTGTAAGATTGGTATCCAAAACAGTCGCTGGTCTATTGGGGTGAAGTACTATGAACGACGATGTATCATTCTCTAAGGAAGCGCAGGAAACCGCGGGCGATGTTGACACCATCGTGCTCAATGTTTGCGCGGTTGATGGCATCGGTAAACATTGCCTCGTCAAAGATGCCAGCCTTGTGACGAACGTTGAGAATCTCACTGACGATGGGACCTGTGAACTCGGGGTGACCCTGGACAGTGATGAACTTCTTTGGTGAGTAGAATCCCTGGACGGGGCACAGCTCCGTGTATGCCAAAGACTCGGCGCCCGCCGGGTTCTCTGTTACGACATCGCGGTGCATTTGGTGGATGCGCTGTGATATGTGAGTACTTGTCCACAGCAAGACCGCCTTTACTCGCGCCGAGTTGAGGACCGCAAGGCCTGGGCTGAACGCTTACCATCTTCTCCAACTGGAAAATCTCCTTGCCCTTGGGCGTCAGGTTGACATCCACAACAGCCACCTCCCAGCCGAGGTCACTCCTCTTCACCTCAGCACCTAGTGCCCGTCCGACAATCTGGTGGCCAAAGCACACTCCGACAACTCTTACGCGCCCGCTGTCGATGCACTTCTTGGTGAATTCAACCAACTTCAAGATCCACGGGTCGTTATCAAATGAGTTGTGCTTGCTCCCAGAGATGAGGATGGCATCGATGGAGTCTAGGTCTGGGTAGACGGCATCATCGCCGACGGCGTGGTATACTGAGAGGTCAACAATGCTGTCGAGCGGCGCTGGCGGCTCGCTGGCCAAGGCGGCGGTGCGCAGGAGTGCCGTGAAGACGCCACCGTAGCCGCCGTATTCGGCGTTGGTCTGCGGCTGCGGTGTATCGGCCTCGAGGATGGCCAGGCGGATGCGGGGTGGTTGAGAGCCCATGTTGGTTTACTTTGACAGAAAGAGGATATATACAAGATAAGGATGAAGATGTTACGAGAATGAGAATCAAGTTATTGTAGCAGAGTGAGACTGGGTTGGTATTTACGATGAAGAATATTGAGGTTGGGGGACAAAGCGGAAGACGAAGGAATCGTGAGAACAAAGCATGGAAGCAAGTGACAGGTGGTGGCTGCTCAGATGCCGGCGCCCCGACCGCGGTCCCACGGCGATGGTGGGGTTCTCGCGGGTCGCGGTTGAGTCAAGTGCAAGGCGTGGCAGCCAGGCAGAGTGCCCCGCGATCCGATAGCGGGGGAGGAAGCCAGCGATAAGGGACCGCGCTATGGATAAGATAGCGATAAGATACAGCACCGTTGAAATCCACCAAAATCAATTGGACCGCCAATCCCCCAGAAGCTGTGCGTGTGTCCGTTGTACCTGTGCAACCTCCCGACGTCATCCCCACCACAACCACCAACAGCTCCAAGCCGCGAGGACCGCGCCTCTTGATACTCCCGCGGCAACCTGCACATGCAGTTCCCCATGCGTTAACACTATCAACGCTCGAGGCCTTGTTCCAATATCGAATTCTGTTGTTTCAATGCCTCCAAGGGTCTCCCTCGGCGCCTTCCTCGCCAACGCGAGATCGGCCCTGACGGCTCCGCAACGGGCAAGTCCCTTGACGTTGGTCGTCGGCAACGAATCTGCAGGTACGAGAGGCACCCAAGGCTTGGCATTTCTTTTTCCATTTACAGAGAAACTGACGGTTCTATTCTTTTCACAAAACAATCAGACCTCGACTCTCTCTGCTCTGCCGTCGTCTACGCCTACCTCCGTAGCCATGCTGCCCCTCACACGCTCCACATTCCCATCTCGAATCTACCCCGCGATGATCTCAAGCTTCGTCCCGAGATGACGGCTGCCCTGGCGCACGCCAAGCTGAAGCCGAGCGACCTTCTAACCCTCGATGAGATACCGCAGGATCTCGCCGCGAAGGACTCTAGATGGCTTCTCATCGACCACAATGCTCTCACGGGAGACCTCGCCAAGAAGTACAGCAGCAGTGTAGTCGGCTGCGTAGACCACCACGCCGATGATCACAAGGTTCCGAAAGATACAGGCGACGAGCCTCGCGTAGTCGAAAAGTGCGGAAGCTGCGCGAGCTTGGTGGTGGAGTACTGCCGCTCAGCATGGGAGGATCTCGCAAAGCCGGAGAACGGTGCTAGCGATGTGGACGGGCACCTCGCCAGGCTGTCACTGGCGGCAATCCTGATTGATACCACAAACCTCAAGTCCAAGGACAAGACGACCGACAAGGACACCAGCGCTGTCTCTTTTCTCGAAAATTATACGAGTGGACGCGACGCTTTCTTCGACGAGATATCCGCCGTTAAGGAAGACATATCCTCGCTGGGATTCCGCGACGTATTCCGAAAGGATTACAAGCAGTGGGAGGATCTAGGCGAAGGCTTTGAAGCAAGCAGCCGTCACCAGGTCATGGGCGTGTCGGCCATCGTCCAGAATCTGGACTACCTCCTCAAAAAGGCTGGCGGCGATGACAATGTGCTTCTGGGCGAGTTCAAGAAGTGGGCCGAGGAGAAGAAGATGGATGTTGGAGTGATCATGACAACATCACATCCTGGTGGAAAGTTCCAGAGAGAGCTTCTCTTGTGGGCCTTTAACGAAAACGCTGTTGACTACTGCAAGAAGTTCTACCAAGTGTACAAGGATGATTTGGGCTTGGAGAGCTGGGGCGAGGGCAGACTTGATCAGGTTGGCGAAGGGGAGTGGAGAATGGCCTGGCACCAGAAGAGTCTGTCCAACTCTCGCAAGCAGGTTGCGCCCATGCTGCGGCAGACGATCAAGGGCGGTACCAAGCTTTGAGATGAAGATGTGTTGAAAAGTGCGGCACTCGAACATGAAGCGTGGAGTTATTATTCGGTGGACTGCATTGACTTGGGACACATTACGCTAGAATAAGCAGAGTCAATTCTCAAATAGGTCTAAAGGAGAAGAAGTGGACCGAAGTGTCCGCAGCCAATGGCACTAGTTGTCTTACATGTCATGGAACACTTCTTATGGGTGGAACAAAGATTAGACGCACAGCAGATCCTAAAAGATCCTGTTGAGAACCCGATAAGCTTTCAAGTTTCCAGCCGCTACCTTGCAGCTCAACATTCAACTCAAAGTCGTTGATTTAAATCACAATCACTGCCTTGTCCAGAAGACAAGCCTTATCATGGGGTCTCAAAATAGACCAATGACCATCATCTTATTAGAGATTATCCTATTTGGAACCGCTTCATCATCATTCATCATCTCAAGTTGCATGACATTTGTCATGTGCTTGGTATTTACAAATATGTCATCCCGGGCCGTGCTGCATTTAAGCCAGCTGGGCAACAATGGCATCCAGCCACTTTGCAAGTCTGTATACCGTCAGTTTCTCAACTTCATCCAAAAAGCAAAAAAGGATTCGGGACGAAGCTTACCTGTAACCCTGCTTGGCAACCTGCATGCTAACAGTAGGCTGCGCATTCGTCGTATACGCACCACTAATATCCTTACCCTCAACAGCCTCACGGCCATCAGGCAGAACAACAGAGCACACAAACTTGTTACTCTCCGTCGCCCACGCCAGCGCCTGCGACTCGGGATCCTCGAGGCTCAACCCGCCAACCCAGCACTTTGACGCCGTCTTGAAGTCGCCAGATTTGATCTCGGTGCTCAGCTTAGACGCCCACGACTTGGCCACAGCCAGCACGCTGCTGCCCGTGCCCGTAATAGACTGCGGGATATTGGTGTCCCACGCCGCATGCAGGTTCGTGCTCGACCCGTTGAACTCGACGGCGATACCGTTACCGCCCAACTCCAAGTTCTCGCAGTGCAGAGGCTGTCCGATGTCACCGGTGAAGTGAATCACCATCTTGGCCGCGATCTGGCGCTGCTTGAGGGATAAGGCGGGCTGCTGCAGCAGACGGTTGGTGTAGTTTGCGTGCGCGGAGACGATGCAGCCCGTGGGGCCGCAGTCGCGGTCGAGGTCGATGCCGCACGAGTGCGGGGGGTCGTCGAGGGCGTCGATGTAGTGGAAGGTGGAGGTGAAGGACCCTTCGGTGGTGTAGCGGTACGAGTCGGCCCAGCTGGCGACGTTGGCGAGGTAGTCGTCCGTGGTGTCGGCCAGGAGCTGCTGGAAGTAGGTTTTGGTCTCGGGGGCGACGAAGTTTGTGGCGATGTAGGCGATTGTCGCGTGACCCATGGAGCCCCAGGCGAGGGCGGCCTTGGGGAGGGCTGCGGCGGCCAGGAGGGTGAGGGGGGTGAGGCGGGCCATGGCTTTCGTGTGCGATGGGATTGCTACCTGACGATAGGGGGGAGGAAGAGAGAAGGAAGGCAAGGAGGATGGATATGAAGGGGCGGGAGATGTGATCCTTGGCGAGCGGGAGGAGAGGAGGAGAATGTCACGGTGAAGGGAGCGGTGCGGGTTATATGTAGCATTCTGGAGACTGGAGGTCCCTTCCAGCCCACGTGTGGCCAAGACCGGCGCGCATTAGTCCACTTTCATGATCGATGTGTGTTCCATGGAGGCGGTAAAGGGAATAGGGATAGGCTGTGTTGGCAAGGCAGGGCGTAAGGAGGCGAGAAGTGGGAAGCAGGCCTGGAAAGGCTGGGTTGGTGATGCAGCATTTTGGAGACCAGCCTACCAGGGACCCCATCGTGTTGGTCCTCCTGCTTGTTCGGGCATCGCGAGCTTCACATAAGTACCGGGCTAAGGTTAACTTGGAGCGTCGATCTAGACTGCGGAGGGCCTTTTGCAGACGCTCATTGGCTCACAAGATCCGAGTTGCACAGCTTTGCAATCAGACATTACCATGCCGATATCCGGGCGCGAGAGAAAGAGAGGCAGAAAGAGAGAGAGAGAGCGGGAAATATCTGCGTGTGATGGACCAGGGGGGTCCGGATACAACCTGCATGTTCAGACGACGCGGGTTGACTGACAAATGTCATCTCCCCATTGCTCACCCGTGTCACCACAGCTCAGCTGATTGTTCAGATGTTTTGTCTCCAACAAGTTGAGGCGGAAACGGGGGCGCATTGAAGTTGGAATACACCTGCATTAGTGCCGAGGTGGGAAATAAAATAAAAATTGTGTCAATTGATAATAGACTCCGATCCTCCCCCGCAATCCTGCCGGGCTCAACCAGAGATAAGACGGAGCACTTCCCGAATAGGAAGGTCTGGGATGAAGAGAGCTTGGGCTGAAAGGAATTTCATCGTCACCAAAACTGGAGGCGAGTTCAGAGTTGCATTGCACATTTTGTTTAGAGCTTTAGACGAGTGAGATATTTTGTAACATGGCCGTCTATCCGTAGTTGGCGTTGGTATTACAGTATAGTACATTGGTAGTTGCTTTTGTGGTGTGTGTTGTACATGTAGAGGTGAAGCCTCCATCTCTGCCGCGTCTTCCGCAGCTTCGCTTCATTGCAGAGTTGATATCGCAATCGGTGAACGCCGGTGAGCGCCGAATCCCGCCATCGGACCAGAGACGCCTTTCTATACTGCCGCTATCTCGCCAAGGACCTTGCTCCTGCCGTCACCCGTCCCGTCGACGTATTCCGATTCGGAGCTTAAACCTTGGAAATCGATTTCAGCCTCCATGGGAAAGGTCTCAAGGGTTCCTTCGCAGTGCCTCGAGCTTCTTGAACATCCTAACGAATTCCGACTCGCCAGTCTCCTTGCGATCGCTGGCCACTTTACCACCAGCAACCTTGTGGGCGCTGATGTGTTCCGCATTGGGGTCGGCGATATGAATGCAAGCCTTGATTTCGGGCCATATCGCATCGTCTGGCAGCACCGGGGGCTGTTCGAGCACCATCTCGGGTACACACCTCCGAAGAGCGTTGATGCTCAGAGACCTCCTGTTGATGCGCGCAAAGATGCGAAACACTTCCAGGTATAATGCCGGCCCTCTGCGCTCGCTGTATCGTGGGGGAAGACTCCAAACCTCCCAGAATTGATCCATGTTGCGTTGAATGGCATATGCTCTGAGAAGACGTATGAGCTGCGCTTCCGTAGGACAGGATTGCATGCCTTTGAGCATCACGAATTCCAAGTTACTTTGAATGCCCCGCAGCTTTCCTTGCTCAGGTCCGCCGCGCGCAGGTGATGTTGCTATCGCCTCGATTATGGTCGTGAGCATTTCATGGTCCATGACTGGCATTTGCCGTTGGTGCATCGTCTCAATGACATTGGTGGCGAGGTCCGCCTGGTCCTGGCCCTGGTCTTCTTCCGCTGTAGGCGTCTGGAAAATGCCCCTCAAGAGCTTCAAACAGTCCTCGGCGCTCACTTGCTCCCCCTCCGACCGTATCTTCTCAATTCGCTGTCGGTATTTGTTCAGCGGGTCTGTGACAGGGCTCGAAGTTGCTGAAGGAGTAGTACCTGCGTCTTTTGCCTCCACAGCGGCCTGGTCGGTGTCTGTTGAAGGCCGGGAGAGGCTCGTGGAGAAATTCCTCCTCTGCGATGTGTTTGTGTAGTTGGGTTTCCGAGCTCGGATCGTGGCCGTCGGCAAATCACCGTATCTGTTGTGATAGGAAGAGTCTTCGTCGGCCAGCTTGCGCTCTTGGGCCTCGCTGCGTACGAGCTGCTGGCTCCATAGCCGCTCGAGGTCTAGTTCGTTACGCCGAGACTCGGTCATGATCTGAACAACAATGGTAGATCCAGTGGCTGGCCCACCGAAACCAGACATCTTGCCTTGCGAATCGAAGCGCTCGCTCTCGCTGTACGTCGATCCACTGGTTCCGAGGTTGACGCAGATCCATCCTGTCGAGATTCCATCGTCGCCACCCTTTGCAACCATGGCACTCGAGCCGAGCAGCTTTGCCTTCCTCCTCATTCTTCGGAGCTTCGTCTTCAGTTCGCCCGGACCAATCAGCCCATCCGCATTTGCCTCGATCTTGTGGTGGAAACGGAGCCACTTGACTAGCCGGGAAGCCGAGACGTGCAGGTGACGCTCGTTTCGCGACGTTGCAAAGAGCATGAGAAGGTTCGGTCCCAGGGCAGGTGGTGGATCGAGGGCGCGCAGGTCGAGGAGGGAAAGGTCATCGAGTCCCGCTTCTTCGTAGACGTACTTCAACAGAGGCTCGAGGATAGCAGGTGGGTTGCTCGGCAGTTCGGGCAGCGGTGACACGTCTTCTCTCGGGGGATGTATAGGGGCGTCGACCTCGAGGAACCATGGCGTTTCTTCTTTTTCGCCGGAAAGCTGGTCGTCGGTGTTGTGCTCCTCAACCTTTGATTCTCCTTCGGGTGCCTGGGCGGGAGCCTCGCCTGGCGTTTTGGGTGCCTCGGGTAGGCTCGAGAAAGCTCTCTGCAGGTTCCGAGGTCGCAGACTTGCAGTAGTTGTGATGGCGGGAGCTCGAAGAAAGGTAGCCGAGCTGGACGTAACGGCTCGTAGGACAGTGTTACGACATTGGAGACAGCCCAAAGCTGCAAATGCAGGTCGCGAAGCCATCTTGACGTCGGTTTCCTGCTCCCTTCAGAAACTGTTGTTGAGCTTGGGAGCTTCCTGTCGACCAAAAAAAAAAATTGTTGGCAGCCAAAATTCTCGTCACTCGAGAGCTTGGACCGTGGAATGGGAGCGCAACTGCTGCGCTATGATTTTGTAGCATATTACATAATCGTCCCGGACATAGTGCTCCACTATTTCTGCCCGTCGCCTCAAGAACCGCGAGCTTCCATTGTTCTGGATACTTTCAACGGGGGGGGGGTTTGCATCAACTCCTTGACCCATGACGAACTACACTGTGATAAAGGATGTAAAAGCCCATCGGAGGAAATCGAGTCTTTCCAAGTACCTTATGAGCAGGCCCAATCGTCAAATTGAATCGGGTCGTGCCTTCCATCTTCCATGAGATACCTTATTTCCGTACCTTCCTCAGTGCTGAGTACGTACCTCAATACCTGCAAGACGGCACGTGCTGAGGACGCCTCACTGACGAATGAAAGCCCATGGTTAAGCGGGGCGTCCCCTTTTTGAGTGGACAGAAAATTCTATCCAACGACGGGCGTTGACGGTTGGTCATTCCATCCCGGCGGGTGGAGTGGGACGACCCCGATTGCCCGAGTCAAAGGCCAACAAGGAATAAAATAAAAAAAAAGGACGGCAAAATTTGAGAGCTCGCGCCTCCTATCGACAAGCTCCTGTCCTCCCCCCCCCCCAAAATCTCTCCCTCCACCCAAAATCTGTTGCATCTGCCTCATGCGCCTCAGCATCGCAACGCATTTGGTTCATTCTCTGTACTTTGTAATATAGCCACGTTCTTTTCATACTTCTTTTACTTAATGCACCGCTACCTCTCCTAGACCTTCAACAGATTTCCTTCTGTTGGAAACGACGACAACTTGCCCTGGTCTGTCCTTTCGTCGCGTGAGCTTTCAAGATGCTCCTCAGGAACAGCCGGAGAAGTCTTTCTCTCCACCACGCGACAGTCTTCCGACCCTGTCGACCGACACCAAGATGTTCATTGACGACGATAAACGCAAGCGAAAGAAGCAGACGGCTTTTCGGCACACAGCATGATGGACGGCCCACGATGAGAAGAAGCAGCCTTAGCGGTGGGCGGAGTCTTGCCACCGCAGTCGATGACCATCAATCCATCGCAAGCTCCCACTACGACAGACTGAACAGCTCTGTTCTGCCAGCATACCAAAACGTCTCGGGTCGCCCGAGTTACCACGAGTTACGCGCCTTCGATCCCTCCTCGCCACTGGTACTCCAAGCGAACAATGCACCGCCAAATGCGCGCGGAAAAATAAACAATAACGGCGTTCCTGGTGACGTCGACGAATTGTTACCGATCTTCGATGCCTGCATCCGCGTAGGCAAAGTCGATCGTGCACAAATGGTCCTCAAGCGCTTGGCTGCTGTCCCAAGCTTCCCCGGCGAAGACTTGATTTTCCTTCATAACCGATTCATCCGAGCCTCTCTCGACCAGTTGCGCCTCCATCCCGACCGGAAACAAGCCGAGAGCCTTCACAAGTGGTACGAGTTGCACATCAACACCAGGGGCCTCCCCCAAACCGCCGAGACGATCGCCTGCATGCTCAAGGCCTCACTTATGTCCGAACGCGACCACGACCGACGCCACCGATTGGTTTCTCGCTACATGAAACTGGCCCCCGGCGAGGCGGGCTTGCAAGTCCTATCCATGGCTGAGATCCTTAGCGACCAAGACCTCGCAGTTATTACGGAAATCTGCCCCATATACAACCTTGCGCCTGAAGAAGAGACTCCAGCCCTCGAAGGCAATGATGAGTCTGAAGTGGCGGTCAACGAATCAAGCGAAGCTTTGAAGTCCGCCCTCACGAAGCTTGTGCCTGAAGTCTTGGCCACACCACAGAAAGGCATCGGACTGAAGACTTTGAAGCAGACGTTGAGCCTCTTCGACGAAATACCTCAAGCATGCGACATCTCCACACTTCCGATTCGCGAACGACGGGAGATCCAAGCCCGTCTCGAGCGCGACTGTATTGACGCAGCCGTTGAGCGTTGGCGCGAGGAGACCGAGTCCCTGCAAAAGATGGGTCTCAATACTGTAGTAACACACGCATCACTCAACTCCCGCCTGTACGACTGGCAACTTGCGCTGGAGGCGCGACTCAAGGAAGAAATGACCAAAATCGAGAAATCCGAGGCCGTCGCGAAGAAGACGCCTGAAGATTACGACCGATGTGTGTACGGGCCCTTCTTCAGACTTTCTACGCCCGGCCGTCTTGCCGCTGTTACCATTCTCAGCACCTTGAGCTCTGTTACCATCACTGGTGTCGACCGTGGTGTGGGCCTTACAACCGTCATTACTAGCCTCGCAAGACTCACCGAAGATGATATCCGAGCTCAACTCGCAACCCAGAAGGTCAAGAAAGCCACCAGGAGCAGAAAGGTGGTCATGGCCAAACCTGCAAAGGATGAGAGCAAGACGTCATCGAACGAGGTGGCCAGCAATCAGTTGTACAGTGATGAAGAAGCCAGGGAGACCGCCCTCGCCGATGCAGCCTGGCCTGCTGCAGTGAAGGCGAAGGTCGGCGCGGCACTCATGTCTGCTCTCCTCGAGACTGCCAAGATCAAAGTTGTGAGGGAACATCCCGAAACGAAGGCCCTCGTTAGCCAGTTCCAGCCCGCGTTTTCTCACGCTACTCAACTCAAGAGGGGCAAGAAGATCGGTATGATCTTGCCCAACAAGGAGCTCGTCAACGTCATGAAGCGAGAACCTCAGGGCGACTACCTGGCTAAACACCTACCCATGGTTGTGGAGCCGGAGCCGTGGCAGTCCTTCGAAAAGGGTGGCTTTCTCGAAAGCAGAGCCGCCCTTGTTCGTGTCAAGCAGGGTGACAGGGACCAGAGATTGTACAGCGAAGCAGCTATCGCCCGCGGGGACATGGACCAAGTTTTCAAAGGCTTGGATGTTCTAGGAAGAACCCCTTGGCGGATTAACAATCCAGTTCTCAACGTTATGCTCGAGGTTTGGAATAGTGGCGAGGCGTTGGCAAACATTCCGGCGTTGAACCCCAATATACCTACGCCCACCGAGCCCGCACCCTCTGAGGATCCTTCTGAACGCATTCTCTGGATTAGAGCCGTAAAGGCCGCCGAGAACGAGAGGGGTGGTTTACATTCCATTCGCTGCTTCATGAATTTCCAGTTGGAGATCGCTCGTGCTTTCAGGAACCAAACCTTTTACTTCCCTCACAACATTGACTTCCGAGGTCGTGCCTATCCTCTCCCGACCTACCTCAACCACATGGGTCCCGACCATGTCCGTGGCATTCTTCGCTTTGCTAAGGGCAAGGAGCTTGGCGAGCAGGGTCTCAAGTGGCTCAAGGTTCACTTGTCCAACGTCTTCGGTTTCGACAAGGCCAGTCTCAACGACAGAGCAGCTTTCACCATGGATAACTTGGCCAACGTCATGGATTCAGCCAATAACCCGCTCAATGGCAACCGCTGGTGGCTAAAGGCCGAGGACCCATGGCAGTGTCTTGCAGCCTGTTTCGAACTGAAGGCAGCACTCGAATCCCCGGAACCGGAGAAATACGTCTCTAGCCTTCCGGTGCATCAGGATGGCACTTGTAACGGTCTCCAGCATTATGCCGCCCTCGGTGGTGACATTTGGGGTGCTCGCCAGGTTAATCTCGAGCCCGGCGACAAGCCTGCTGACGTTTACTCTGCGGTCGCCAACATTGTCAAAGATCACATTGCCAAGGATGCGGAAGGGGGCAACCCTTTTGCGCAGGCTATGGAAGGAAAGATTACGAGAAAGGTGGTCAAGCAGACCGTCATGACCAACGTCTACGGCGTCACATTTGCTGGTGCTAAGAAACAGGTCTGCAAGCAGCTCGATTCGCTGTACCCCAACTTGCCAAAGGAGTGTGGCATCGAGAATATTGTCACCGCTTCTTATGTGGCCACTCTCGTCTTCAAGGCTCTTTCGTCCATGTTCCGCGGTGCTCACGATATCCAGTACTGGCTTGGTGAGATTGGCGGTCGTGTTTGCAGGGCTTTGTCAGCTGAGCAACTGGAGCGGATCGCGAACGATGGAATCGTGCCCGTGCTGTCGAGGACGAAGTCCACCGAGACAATGACTTCGACTGACGAACTCTTGGCACAATTCCGCGCCACTATTGTTTGGACCACACCGCTACGCATGCCCGTCGCCCAGCCGTATCGCAAGAGCGGGACCCGAATCATCAAGACGTCCCTCCAGGATCTCTCTCTCACCATTCCCGATCGCACCGATCCAGTCCACCGCAAGAAGCAGCTGCAAGCGTTCCCTCCCAACTTCATTCACTCCCTCGACGCAACGCATATGCTGCTGTCAGCGCTGGAGTGCTCTGAGATGGGACTGGACTTTGCTGCTGTCCACGACTCATTTTGGACGCACGCCTCTGACGTCAACACGATGAACCGTGTTCTCCGTGACGCCTTTGTCAGAATCCACGAGGAGGATGTCGTCGGCCGTCTCGCTGCCGAGTTCGAGGCTCGTTACCGCGGCTCCATCTACCTGGCAAAGATCAACGTCGGAACCGAGGTCGAGAAGAAGATCGCTGCCCTGCGAAAGCAGAAGAAGACCACGTCCAAGGAGGAGCTCCTATTGGAGTACAAGAGACAGACGCTCCTCCGCTCCGGGGACCCCGAGCAGATTGCGGAGGCCAAGGAGATGGTCACGCCCGCTAGCATCTTTGAGGAGATGTCGGCTACCGAAGCCCTGGCACAGGGCGAGGACATGAAAGCCATGGGCCTCGGCGAGATTGCCGAGGACGCGGACGAGACCGATGTCAAGATGGAGTCTAGCGTTGGCGACGAAGCCAATGATGCCGAGACTTCCTCCAAGATCGTCGAGGAAGGGCTCCTCAGCGGCGCCAGCTCCCAGTTCGCTTCAAAAATGCTCAAGAACATGGAGGAGTCGCACTTCAAGAAAAGTGTCTTTTCTTCGCCCAAGAGAGGCGCGCCACGCCCCAAGACCATCTCGGTCTGGCTTCCTTTGACCTTCCCCCCGATCCCCGAGAAGGGCGACTTTGACGTGCAAAGACTCAAGGAGAGCGAGTACTTCTTCTCGTGATCTGCGTTTCTCATATTTGGCATAAGAGTCGACGCGAAAGACATGGGCCATTGCATGCGGAGGACCTTTTTTTTGTTTGGGAGAGATTGATTGCATATTCTGATTGGTTGCATCCGCGATGGCGTTGATGATTGTACAAAAAAGGGGGCGTTTCTTTTGATGGTCCCAAGGACGGCGTTTAAAACAAAACCCAAGAAGCAAGACAACTCCCAAGAAGGTGTGTTTGGGCATGTGTACGATGTTTGATAACTAGACAATTGTGTAAATAAGGTAGATGGGATGAAAGAGTCCCCTGGCTTCGGGTGTTGATGCGGAGTATCTCTCCCACCACACGAATAAAGATTTGTAAAACAGGCTTGTGGTTCGCTCGGAATGAAAGTGGGGTTTAAGTGCATCGATTTAGTCAAAGAGCGTTGTTGATTGTAAGTTATGGCGTAGGTGTGGGTGACTGCCTGCCTGCCTGCCTGCCACACTTATCCAACACGAGGCTGTCGAAAGTGGTTCTCGATTCCGTCGACAAGTTGCCCGCGCAACGTACTGGACATTTTTCCTCGCCTAGAAAACGTATAGTCTGAGGATAAAGGATCACAATACTGTTCTCGGCAACGGCACCCTCGTCAACCGGGTCAGTTGTGATTGGATCGCAGCAGCAGAGCCTGCTCCAACAGCTTGCGCCAACAGCGGTTCCTTTATCCATGTTTTTGCTGCACACCCCCTCCATTGGTGCGTTGGTTGGTTGGTAAGGATTGTTTCCGCCCTCCTCTCATTCTTTCTTCTCTCTTTTTTCATCGTTTCTCGCAAAACGTCCCTAAAACCTTGTTTCCAGTGACTAAGTTTCACTGTTTTGGACGCTTGTTTTCGTGATTGAAGATGGTCAACAGGCCAGAGGCCCAGCCGGCTTCGCCTCCTGTCGCGGCGACCTCATCCCCGACGCCGGCCGCGGAACCCGCGACAACGGCCTCACCTCGGAGCCCACCCAAGAGCTCGCGGGGCAGCTCACCGAGCAATCCTCAAGCCACGATTGAAGGAGCGGATGCCTTGGAAGCGGAGGAGCCAGCAAGTGTTCGTCACCGAGGAGAGTTATTGAAGGATTAAATACGCTAACAAGAGTTTCTAGGAGACTGATGATGGCGCTTCCATTGATGACCAAATGTATTGCTCTTGAGCCTCAACTGCTTCCACCTAAGACATTCGGACTGACCGACTTTGCACAGCTCATCGTACACGGCTTCACTGGCATCGAGTGCTGTAGACTATCCTATTGAGTTTGGTCGCCGCTACCATGCATTCCGCCCGGGAGGTGAGCAATACTCTTATCAGAAATTCATCTAGCACGTGTGAGTGGACGGCTAACGTTCTCATGTCTGCTCACAAGCGTACTATTTGCCCAATGACGACGTGAGTGACTCCTCCCTTGCCCATACATTACACTCGTTGATAAGAGCTGACCTATGCAGACTGAGATGGATCGCCTTGACATGACACATGACCTTACACTGAGGATGCTGGGACACAAGCTTTATCTGGCACCCCTTGAGAAAGAAAAGGTCAACAGAATCCTGGACATTGGAACTGGCACCGGAATCTGTGAGTCGTTGACGAACTCGGCCCTATCTCCCGACCCGATCAGGATGACACTAACAATATTTTAGGGTCCATGGAGATGGGTGACCTCTTCCCCAATGCCGAGGTACACAAAACTCTCGTTGTTAATCAACTTATAGAGGCTAAGACAGGCATTTTATAGGTTTATGGAAATGATTTGAGTGCTATCCAGCCAGAATGGTGGGTTCCGCCATCACAACAGAAACGAAGCCCAAGATTACAAGCTAATGTCCTTGTCCATAGGGTTCCGCCGAACGTCAAGTTCGAAATCGACGATGTCGAAAGCGACTGGATCGGCGATCGGAAGTATGACTTTATCTTCTGCCGCTACATGATCGGCTCGATCGCCAACTTTCCAAAGCTGATCAAAAACGTCTACGACAACCTCAACCCCGGCGGTTGGGCAGAGTTCTCAGACATGAGCGGTAAGTACTACTCGCCAGATGGCACTCTCACGGAAGAGCACGCCACCTTCAAATGGAACTCTATGCTCATGGATACCATCGCCTCCATGGGCCGCGAGGCCCGTCCAGGCCCTCAGCTTGAGGGATGGGTCCGCGAAGCCGGTAACTTCCAGAATATAACTCACAGAAAGTTCATCCTTCCCATCGGCCCTTGGTCAAAGGATCCGCATTATCGGGAGTTGGGCTTGGCCAACTTGACTCAAATCTTGGAAGGCCTTGACGGATTCTCCATGAGGGCGTTTTGTGGCGTGCTGGGCTGGACGAAGGTTGAGGCTGAAGTCCTGCTTGCACAGGTAAGGAAGGAGTTGAAGGGAGTTCACACCTTCCATGCTCAGTTCGACATGTAAGTCCGATTGAAATTTCAGTCTATGCGTCTTGCAGCTAACATAGTGTGTAGCCATAACGTGGTGGCTCAGAAGCCTTTTGAGGAAGATTCTTGAATTAGTCGCCTCTGAAAGTCTCTCATTCTCTATGAAAACCTTTCTGTCCGAAGAGAGCCACTTCAATCCCAACCATGTGTTTGTCTTGTGATAGTGTGTATGGCCAAGAATGCGGCTCAATGGGCTGGATGTAGTGTTGATTACTGTCCCATCAACTGCTGGATGGCGTCACTACATCCGTCTCTAGTCTTTCTCCAAGTTTGATCTATTTCGACTCTTCAAGATTATTCATAGGCGGATATAAGGGAAATGAAGTAAAACTAGAGAATTACTAGAGACGGATGTAGTGACGCCATCCAGCAGTTGATGGAATACTTCTATAATGATAATGCACATAGCAGCACTCTTGCTTGATTGGTGCCTTGTGAACGTGTGAAATCGGTGGCATCGTTTTCGTATCACTCTGTTATTGAAATTCTTGCTTCAATTAACACTGTACCAAGGAAGTCTTAGCATCTTTGTGTTTAAACAACCCCTTTTTCCAGGAGATGTGTAGGCAGTACCATTATGGATCAAAGCCGAGACTTTGATCACCGACCACGGATAGTCCCAACCTTGCCGACTTCCACAAGTTCAAAACGACAAGCCACCCAGGCACCTTAGGTTCCACCCATTAAGTTTTGAATAAATAAGAGACTCGCCCCCCCTCACCTCTTGACAAAATCGTTCACTCTTATCGTTCTTTCACTTCTCATACCATCTGCGCTCATCGGCACCAATTCCTCAAACAACCAACCTTGCCCCTAGAACAACCCACCTAGAACAAAACACTCGGCACAATTTACTAAAAAACAACGTTGTCATACCCGACTGGCCAGTCTCGCCATGATGGACGTTGCCTCAAAAGACGCCACATGCCAGCCCCCGCTCGCATCCGCAGCTACGCAGCTTGCATACATGCCCGATGTAGTGGTCCTCAACATTGTCGACATGCTCCTCGACGATGATGGCGTTGCTGGTTATCTTGAGAGGGTCGAAGAAGGCTACGATGTCTGTAAGGAGTGCAGCCCGGATTATAGGCGCAGCAGGGGAGTGCATATTGCCACCAACTTGGCAAGAGTTTGCATGCGGTTCTACAACATCGTCAGTCCAGCAGTCTTCAAACATGACATTCCGCAGCATTACGCATCTTCATTGCTACTATCGGCCAAAAGAAACAACATTGAGGGTGTCTCAGCTTCAACGCGCCACGGCGCCAATATCAATCAGACTGATAGGTCGTTGATACATATTCACGAGGAGGAAATAATGGAGGAACATCGATTCGAGCGCTCGTTGTTTCCGGTTGAAACATCTTTGACTGCACTGCATTGGGCGTCACTATACGGATACACAGATGTGATACATCACCTGCTCAAATTTGGCGCCGATGTCCAGCAAAGGGCCGACCTGGGCTTCTATCACTACTTCGACCGCGACCCGTATGTGAACAGCTGGCAGAAGTTTGAAACCGACGAGGATGACCCTCATCGAGCTTTGTTCTGCGCAACTATGGCAAAATGCAGGAAGCGGATAGATCGGAGCTCGGCCCCAAGCCGAGAACCATTACCTTTGCCAATGGGCGCCAATCCGCTGTTCTTCGCCTTGAGAGGCAGTTTTGACAGCGACAACCGCGAGTTATGGGAGGCAACGTCTACAACATACTACAGATTCGGTACTGTCCCTTTTGTAGCCGACGACGCAAGCGTCTCACGTCTCGAGATTGTCAAGGCTTTGATCAAGGCCGGGTCATCCCTGGTTACTCACGAGAAAGACAATGTCCATGCCTTACACCAAGCCTGTGCCTACCGAGACCTTGACGTGGCTCAGTTTCTCCTGGACGAAGTAGGGGTTGATCCGAATACTGAGGATTCAAAAGGCAATACACCTCTTCACTACGTGGCTACCAATCAGTATAACCATTTTATAACCCATGTTATGACAGGACTGATAAGAGCCATGAGCCCAGACAACGTACACAAGACATTGTGAACCTACTCATCGACAGAGGTTCCAATCTCGATTCCAAGAACATCGACGGGAGAACTCCCACGGACTGCGGCTTGCTTTTCATTTGCCGCAATGGGGTAGAAGAAGAGCCACTTGGTCCATGGATGGTGTGTGCTTGACCACCGACGCAAGATTTCCTGCAATAGAGCAAACACCAAGATCAGCAGACGAGACAGCGACTTAATGGAATCGGAAAACTCCTACCTTGATTGAACTATAGCACTTGTGTATGAGCCTTGAGGAAACAATTGTATGTTGATCTCTCCAACAAACATCAGCGCAATCCTCGGATTTTGATATTCCTGTGATAGTTTGGAAGTTTAGAAACAAAAGCCTTTTTTGCTAAGAGAGCCGGAAGGCAGCTTGAATCATTGCAGGGGAGCTTTGTTACATACCCCAATCTTCTGAAGTCAGCTTTGTGTGATTCCACCGGATCTGCAGTGCTAGATGAGATGCTGAATGCAAGTTCCTAAAGCTACCATGGGCGGGCTACCACACCAAGGCGTTAACAGAAGACAGTGTGAAACGCTATGTTGCTTGAAGACTATGAATTGCCGCCTGAAACTCTCAAGAGTGGAACATATCTGAAAGCTAGTTTGCACTAGATGAGTATCTGCGCTCTCAGTGTGTCGAAGCAGGACCTAGGTGCAGCTTTCGCAAGAGATAGGTCTTCCACAAAGAGAAGACATAGAACACCTTTCAGCATTAGGCACACAAAGCGTCGGCTGCCACAGATTATAGGCAGCTTTATTTGGTGCTTGTGTTAGGTAAGCTGGGTGAATTCAGTAGAAAGGCGACTTGTCTTGCAAGCAAACCACGTGGCTGATAGCGCTTCTATTACGTTCTACCTATGCTAGAAGGAGAGAAATCAGGAAACCACCTTGACGCCTAGGTGACCAAGAAAAGAGAATCCGAAGGCTCATTTCAAGCTATTTAATACTAATCATTCCCATACCATTGACTGCTGGATGGCGTCACTAAGTCTATCACTACGTCTAACACTACATCTATCTCTAGTCTTTCTCTAATTTCGCCCTATTTCGAGATTATTCATAGGCGAATATAAGGGAAATAAGGTCGGATTATTAAATTATTCGTTATTCTCCCTATTGAAGTACGTACCTATATACTGACGCTATCTAGCAGTTGATGGGATACTTTATTCTCAGACATATCCAGTCTTGATGTCAGGAATTTACGAGCCATCAATCCGATCTGGCATCCACACTAAGAGAGCGAGGTCAACTTTTCCGCGCTCCCTCATTCGTCTCATCTTGATCAACACAGTGGTAATTTACTTAGCATGAGGGTGAGCGTTGCCGAATTGAGGAATGGGGCGCGAGCGGGTGGGATGGCTTCTTGATGTCAGTACCTGGTGGCTTGGTGTTTCTCAAACGGGCTCGGCCTGTTACCTCGATAGACAGTTGTCCTTGGATAGGTTTACCGTTTCCTACCCCAAATGTATGTGACGAATGCCAGGGACCTAAAGAAAAGAGTCATTGTACAAAAGAAACGCTGTTCAAGAACAATCTTGCTTGTAGCCGGTGGTCCGTCCCCGACTAGATTCATTGGTATATGCGACGGAAGGAGCATAAACGTTATTAAAAGAATTAATGAACGTGCCTAAAGGCAACTATGGCCTTAATGTTCTAGTCGACTCAAAAGTCTCATCGCAGGTGGGAGGTACCGAATGGAGAAGCAGAGCTTCATAGGAAATTGTTGGTATCACAGGCGTGATACATTTCCTCATGAGGGTGTATCTTCGGCAACAATCACGTCGATGTCCGTGATATTTGCTGTTGTTCTTCTTCCTATTTACATTGTGGGCAGGGGCCGATCGAAGTAGGTGGGGACGGCCTGGGTGGTTGCCCCACCTTAACCGGCCGTGATGACTAAGCCGGTTGTCCCACTTCGCCCAGGGCAGGCGCCAGCCAGCCCACGATACCTGCCCATTGCTCCTTATCAGCCTTGCCGTTCCGACAGAAATAGATATTGGTTGAGGGATGTAGTGGTTTCTAATATGTCTAAACTCTACAAGAATGTAAGTTGCACATATTTCACAGGCTTTCGAAGCCGCAGACACGAACAGAACAGTTGGACCCACTAGCGTTATGAGCACATTGCGAGAGTCAAGCAGAGTAGATCCATGTTAGTTGTAAGCCGGTCGTCGATCTTTCAGACTATCTTGAGGTCACAACGTGGAGCTTTGAGACACTA
The DNA here is from genome assembly GCF_030913505.1 of Colletotrichum phormii. Lineage (NCBI taxonomy): Eukaryota > Fungi > Ascomycota > Sordariomycetes > Glomerellales > Glomerellaceae > Colletotrichum > Colletotrichum phormii. The sequence continues at coordinate 123,053 of NW_026851489.1, forward strand.
TAAGGATGCCTAACTTCTACACTTTCGGTCTCACGTACCCTCGTATCCAGTACTCGGATTGTAGGAAGACACCGCTGCAGACTGAGTGCCATGGATTCGTTGGATCGACCAGGACAAGGTCAAACCTTCTCAAGAGCTAACAGATAAATCATTAACATGCGTCCAAGTAGATTGACGAGTACGAAAAACCCAGAATTCGAATGACTCACTTCAACAAAGACCTTGTTCAGCTCCATCAAGGCCACATTTCGACCCAGGCACTGCCAGCGACCATACCCAAAGACAAGCTCCAGCGTACCCTCCATCAAGCGCAGCGTTTCGGGATCGGACTCGAGCCATCGTTCTGGCCGGAACACGTGGGAGTCTTGACCCCAGATGTCCTGCCTGCGGAAAATTCCCCACGCACAGTAGCCGATGCGGGTACCTTCTGGGAGATGAACACTCTTGAAGTAATCACCGGCTCCTCCATTTGAGACTTCCTTTGACATCTGACCGACTACAGGTGGAAATATACGAAGACCCTCCTTGATGACGGCCTGCAAGTATGGCATCTCGCGAGCCTCTGCATCGGAGACAATGGGCCATGACAGTTTGGCTGCGTCGATTTCGGCTCGGAGCATAGCGGTTACTTGAGGATTTGTGATGATGTGAAGAATGGTAGCTCGAATGGCGGTCGCGGTAGTGTCAGAGCCAGCTAGTCTTCTTCGATGTTAGAGGATCAGCCACTATCACCGTCTGAGTGTTGAGTCTTACAGTTGCATAAGAATCTCCGACTCGGCTTCAGCTTGTGTAAGTCCTCGCGCGACAAACGATCCAAGCATGTCCTTTTGCACCTTCTTGTTTGGACCGAAACGCTCTGATGCAACTTTCTTGGCAATGCTAGAGGCGGCGAAGGATACCAAATGTGAGCAGGGGTGACGCGTAAAGTTGGCTGCATGGGCAGCAAGTTTGTCGGAAGAGTGTGTAATTTGAACTTACCCCATCGTCTTTCCCACACCGATTGCATCTTTTTCGGAAGGCATCATGCTCCTGAAAAGAGGCGAAGAGAGGAGTGCCAGAAGCCAGGGCAGAACACTCGTCACGAGAATCGTCGGCATGTTCTGCTCCATGGTCTTGATATACTCGTGAACATCCGAATCAGTTGCCAAGTCTCCAAATGGCTCACCGAAAGCCAGGTCTGAGATGACATCGAGAGTGAAGTATTGCGCCTTGGCTCCAAAGTCAAAAGCTTCGTCTTGAGAAGCATATTTCTCAAGGAGACCGATGAGTCGGAGGACGTTCTGATCAATTTTGGCCTCGAGATCTTCGACTTCCTTACCAGAGTACTATCTTTCATCTTAGTTCATTTTTCCTTCCTCTTGTATACGAAACACTTATGCAATTGATCTTGCCGCCATGGCGTTAAATATAAAACAAACAAAATTATGCAATTGCTTACACCTGCGGCCATCTTTGTCCGGAGCTTATTATGCAGCTCATCATCTCGAGTGGATAAGACATTGTCTTGGCCAGGCTTGAGTCGCATTCCATCATACCAATTAGATCGCTTGTAAGTTGTCCGCACATTAAGCATACGCTTCATGAGATCTGGATCGCTCGTGATGAGATCATTCGGCCCGACACGAACTATTGACCCTATTCGGCAAAAATGGAAAACGGTTATTTTCATAAGCGCTCTAGCGCAGGCTAAGGGGTTGAAGTATAAAACACACCATATTTCTCGCACGCCTCATAAAAGTCGAGGTGCGTCCTACCGCCGCCGACGGCGCGAACGAGCCACCATTTTGAGAAGCCAGCGCTCGGTGGCCCCTTGATGTGCCGGAGCCGTAGGTATTGGCGAGCGATGGATACGACGCTATAGGCGATGAAGGCCGAGACTGCGATACTGGCGTATGCGAGGTAGTCCCGACTCATGGTCACACTCGAGCCCACGAAAAACCGATTCGTGTATAAAAAGGTTGGATCATGGGATTGTGGGTGTGGATAAGAGGAGGAAACAGTGTCTCGGACCACACATGGGAGGGGGGAAAAAGAAAGTCTGAGAAATCCTGAGACGAACTGCCCTCTCGGTCAAGGATGCCGCGGCACGGTGGATGGCACGGGGAGGAGCTGGGGAATATTTTGACCGAGAGACTGCATCGATAAGACGGTCAAATCCTTCAATGGCTCTGCAATAGCAGCGAACATGACGCCGAAATGTTACCAAAGTTTCTGACGAGCGGACGACCCATGGCGATATCCTTGTCGGTTCGCGGTCTCTGCCCAATAGTGTCGACACTTGCGACGGGTCTGGACCCCCTAGTCTTTAGGCGGCTTAGATAATTGACACGGCAGACTCGGGAATGCAACCTTCCCGCACGGAGCAGGGGCCGGCAAGACGGGGTTTCGATCCAATGAGATTGTTGCCGTGTTTTGCAATGCCCTGCTATCCTTCTTCTCCTCCTCTATCGCATCGGCATTGACCAATCCAACGGATGCGTCTAGCGGGGGTATGATGCAACGTTTAACAGGCACGGCTTTGCCCGGGGGCATTGCCAGAAGGAGAAGCAAGGGATGAGAGAGGGGGCAAGCGGTGAGGTCGCATCTCCTGATCTGCAACTTTTGATGCCATCTGCTGGTTCATTACGAGAGGCACAGCCCGGCCGTCCAATTAGACTCTGCTTAATCTTCGATCTGGCGGTTACGGAAGGTTGGGGCTTTTGTTTTTCTGGAGAATCTTCTTCCCTTCACCTTTTTTTTCAGGTTTCACAACTTTTCTTTAATCGCGCATTTTCTAATTGATCCTCGCCAAGTTCGAATCGACACCCCATAAAAGCGTTGAAGCCACCCGGGGGTCTCATCGCTCATTGAGCCTCGGCCCTCTGACAGGTTTAAATATGTCGGATCCAGCACCGGCTGAAGCCGGCCCGCTCGAAGCAGACGTCAGTCCGGAAGCCTTTCAACCTTTGTGCTTGCGCTAGACGGACCATGATGCTGATTCTCTTCGATAGAATGGAGAGGAGAATGATACCAATGATGACAGCGATTCGGCCATGGGAGTGGTGAGTAGTGGTACCTCGGTCTAGCGGCGCAATGTTACGCGTAACCTAACCCGTGTCGCAGTCTGTGCTCGGGTCATCTGCGTCCATGACTAGCAGCATCATGCGTTACCGCGAAGAAAATGGAAGAACATATCACGCATATCGAGAAGGCAGTGAGTATTACAATGCTTGGGTATCAGAAAGAGTATCACAGTGTCAATTGTATTGACCATAGCTTTTGCTCAGGATATGTTTTGCCGAACGACGCGGTAGGTGGTCTTTAGCAGCTTAGCAGCTCTTCCCAGCTCAGCAACGAACTAACACGTTCCGTATACGGGATTGTAGGTCGAGAACGACAGACTCGGTGAGTTACAGACTGTCAATTATCTCGTAATAGAGATGTTCATGCCTGCGTATAGATCTTCAACATCATTTATACACACTTACGTTTGATGGAAAGCTATTTGTATCACCGGCTGGTCGCGACAAGCCTTTGAAGAGAGTATTGGATGCAGGAACCGGGACTGGAATTTGGGCAATGGACTTCGGTAGGACACCCTCCATTCATCAATTTCAGGACCACACTGCTGACTGACTTTTCCTCGGTTGATTGAAGCCGATGATCACCAAGAAACTTTGGTATTCCCGCCGAGAGTTCGATTAAAACTCGCGACTGATGACTTCGCAGATTACTGGCGTTGACTTAAGCCCAATACAACCGCCTTTGTAAGCACGTTCAGCTTGGCGATTCTGCAACAACCGAGATATTACAACCCGCTGATTTACTGATCAAAATCCAGTGTACCTCCCAACGTCACATTCTACATTGACGACCTGGAGGATGACTGGACATACTCCTACAAATTCGACTTCGTCTTTGGTCGAATGCTCACAGGCTCAATAGCAGACTGGCCGAGGTTCATCCGCCAAAGCTACGAGTAAGTTGCCACTCCCTTTACATCGGACTTTGAAAGCTTCCTTGAATCGACATTGAACTCTAGTCCCTGACTTAGCTAACACCTTGGAAGAAACCTCGCGCCAGGGGGCTGGATCGAGTTGTCCGACATCCTCTTAGACCTCCAAAGCGACGACGGAACAGTCACCCAAGAGTGCGCAACTCAAAAGTGGGCAGGGCACATGCTCGAGGCGGCAGCGATATGGAAGCGGCCGCTAGACAGCTGCAAATTCTACAAGGAGCAGCTCGCGGAAGCGGGGTTCACTAATATCGAGGAAAAGATTTACAAATGGCCGTCGAACCCGTGGCCGAAAGATCCAAAGTATAAGGAGCTAGGTATATCTATCTTGCTGGTACCACGTTACGGAAAGTTCGGCTGCTGACTGAATCGTCCTTTGAAGGCGTGTGGACGTACGAGAACCTAGGGAATGGTTTGTCTGGACTTAGTTTGGCTCTTTTCACTCGGGCTCTTGGGTGGTCTGCTGAGCAGCTTGAGGTCTTTTTGGTGGATGCCAGGAAAGACATGAGAGACAGGTCTATACACGGATGGTGGCCAGTGTAAGGACTACCTTGTTTGTCTTCCAAATCTGATTTCAGCTGACAGCATGGCAGATATGTCGTTTACGCACAAAAGCCGGAGTAAGGTTGTGTGAGCTAAACGGTGGAAGCATGCATTTACAGAACATCGGAGCGTAGCGCATACTGTCCACTACTCGCATTGGGAACAAAAAGGCCGTGTGGAATACGACTGATACAGAGCAATCGCTGTTAAACTATGTTTGCACTGTGCAGAAAGCGAGCTACGCAGGTGACAGGGGTTGTCATTCGAGGGCCGAGGCGCTGTCTGACCATGGCAACTGAGCTCTTTCTTGGAGAACTCTACTGCGTGCAATGGAAGCAATAAGCGGATGCTGGATTTCCGTTAAAGGTCTTAAAAACTTGTTTTGAAAAGCTGTGATGTATGCCTACGTTGGCGTCGACTATGGTCAAAGAAGGGCGCAACTTTGGCATGATTCCACGATTCTGTGCATACCCGAGCTCGGCATGGGGTGAGAATTCGGTGAGATCTCTCAGTTACCGGTGTTTCTAAGACATTAACCTTGGGCAGAGGCGTGGAAGTAGGCGTTGACACTATTGACTTGCGCATGATGCAAAGCGATGATAACCAATGAACTGTGGAATGTGCGTCATGAATGTACAACTGTCAGCATCAGCCCCAAATAATTCTAATTTGCAGCTGGTTTTTATTGGAAAATCGCATTGATTTAGCTCAATCTGCATATTGGCTTATAAGCAGGCTGTGGACGGAGTGAAGGAAACTCCAGTCCTTGCCTAGAGCCTGCATGCGTACCGAACAACCCCTCTCCACCGACAAAAGCAATAATGACCCCATTTACTACGGAGGTTTTACCTTCCGTTCATCCCGTCAACCCCATGTCGAAGAGTTGAAAGAACTCTCGAGTCTATGTAGTCATCTGCCTCCTCGAGCTCTCATAAAAATCCGACTTCTCTTCCGATTCTGAACTCGTTCCAACATCATGGCCAACTTAGACCTAGCTTCCACAGTGGGTACTTGGGTTGCTGCTTTCCTCGCCCTCCTTGCCTTGGGGGTATTCGTCGGCCCATTCTTTATATGGAGAGCAAGCCAGACGGAAAGGCATAAAGCACTGGACAAGCTAGAGAAAGGGAATGCCGAGGGTGGTGGATTCATATCTAAAGGCCTTCGAGTCTCTCCAACGATTCGCCTCTTTCGACGTGTGCGTGTTCCGGAACTTAGCAAAGAACCTCAATTTGCAGACCAGCAGTTCGTCTGGAATCCAGAAACCCGAAACGTGTCACCAGAGTCAGCAGGATGGATTCAGTTCTGTCTATTAATCAAAATACACGGTGTTGAGATGAGCCTCAGCGACCTTCTCACAATTGATGAGCAGAGAACTTGGTTGCCGTTACATAAGAATTGGTTTTTGGTGTTCGGTATTATTGGAAGATTTACGATACGTTTGGATGAGGGAAAGATGCCGCCCAAGTTGAAGGGAAGAGCAAAGTCTGTTCCAAACATACCAGGTTTGGGATCCAGAAGAGGTACCCCAGGGAAACGGCGGCCACTGGACCTTCCGTGCACCTTTGGACCATGTTACCATGACAGACGAGACCGGCGATGGGTATTACCCCTTGTTCGGTATGTTTGGAACGTTATGGTTCTTGTGCGATGCATCAGATAGTTCTCGTCATAAGCTATACTATCAGCGCCACACTTCTGACGAGTCCGGAAAGCTTATCTTGGACACACTGAGCATACAGACGTTGTTCTGGCTGGCCGTCGGTTGCCTACCCCTTGGAAATGGGGACCTCTACAGCCTCGAAAACTGTGTCATATACCAAGAAGCGGACAGGCTTCAGTCAACGCTTATATCGCCACGACCCTCTGATACGACACACCATATTCGATTCCAGGACTATTATTCGGTTAGGTGAGAGCTAAATTGAAGAAGAAGGACCTAACTGAAATCTTTGGTACGTCAGTTGCGATATGCTTGATATTGCTGCAAAAAGTATCTAAAAAGATGATCTTGAAAGTTGAGGTACATTCGGCATTGTCACAGGGGGACAGCACGTAGAGGACTAGAAGTTAGATGTCCCTATTGCCATACCAAAACCAAGCCATCCTACAGCGTTTAAGTCAATCGACATGATTCCTTCCTGATTTAAAGTGCGAGAATGCCCATAGTTCCTTCATGCCAGCTAGCGTCGTCGTATTCAGTGTCAGGAGATAGCGTATTTTTTCTTGATGATATCCGCAATCTAAAGCGAAGTTAGTAAGTCAAACCCCCCACTTCCTGGCACCCCCCTGTTTCTGGCACCCACAAAAACGCGAAAATCCACCACAACCCAATGCCCACCCCCAACCTCCTTTTATCACAACATTTTCAATTCGCGTCCAAATGGGCTCATCTTTTGCACATACCTTCTTCTATATCTAATGCCTCAATATACCGAAGATCAGCTTCGTCAGGCTCTCGAGGACATCTCAAACGGCAAGAGTCAAAAGAGAGCCTCATTGGAGTATGGGATACCACGATCAACCCTCCAACTACGTCTCCAAGGTGGTCAGACTAGGAAAGTGGCTTTTGCTGACTGGCAGAGGCTGTCTCCTGACCAGGAGAGTAAGTTGGCACAATGGGTTCGCATTCAGGCTTCGCTGGGCCTCGCACCAACGCACCAACAGGTGAAGGAATTCGCAGAGCGAGTTCTGGCTGCTGCTGGGGATACCAAACCACTGGGAAAAGGCTGGATCTATGCCTTTGTGAGAAGGAACCCTATCATTAAGGTTCAGAGAAGTCGTTCTATCGATTCTAGACGCGTTAATGGGGCATCTACTGAGGTCATTAGGAACTGGTTTAAGTTCCTCGCTATCCCTGAGATCAAGGACATCAAACCAGCCAACAGATATAATATGGATGAGACTGGCATCCTCGAGGGTCAGGGAGCTAATGGGTTAGTGCTGGGTATGGCTGAGACGACGTCTGTTCGCAAGAAACAACCTGGGTCGAGGGCATGGGTCTCTATCATTGAGTGTATCTCAGCCTTGGGTAGGGCACTTCGTCCTCTTATCATTTTCAAGGGGAAGACAGTCCAACAGCAGTGGTTTCCATTACATCTCGTTCCATACGATGGGTGGGAGTTCACAGCAACAGATAATGGCTGGACTACAGACTTAACTGCCATTGAATGGTTAGAGAAGGTGTTCATCCCACAGACTATGCCTGAGGCTGAGGGGGAGGCTCGACTGCTGATTGTGGATGGGCATGGGAGTCATACGACGACAGACTTCATGTGGAATTGCTATATTAACAATATCCATTTACTGTTCTTACCACCACACTCCTCTCATGTCCTCCAGCCTCTTGACCAGTCTGTCTTCAGCCCTGTTAAGTCAGCCTATCGGAAGGAGCTCGGTTACTTGTCTCAATGGAACGACTCTACCATTATAGGTAAAAGGAACTTCCTGGACTGTTACCAGAAGGCTCGACTTGCTGGTCTATCAGTCTCGAACATCAGAAGTGGTTGGAAGTGGACTGGTCTACACCCTGTGGCGATGGTTAAGCCCCTGATGAACCCTATGGTACTACCTGAGCCTCCTGCTAAGCCCACCACACCCAAACCAACTAGTCAGGGCAGAAAGCGATGCCATAATGGTCAACAAACTACCCCTGTTGAGCCATGGGATTCTGCCTCCTCTGCAGTGGTCTGGTCGACACCCAGGAAGCTGGCAGAGCTCAGCGGTCAACTGCACTTATACACCCAACTCGACAATGATACCAGCACTCAACGGCTGCTATTCAGGAAGGTGAAAAAAGGCTTCACAGAGCAGGCCTGGCAACTGGCAGCTGCCCAGCAGCAACTAGCTCACCTGAGGGCTCAAGTTACCAACGCTGCAGTGAAGAAGAGGAAGACTGTTCAAATCGATCCCAACACGAAGTTCGCGAACATCAGGGATATCCATCGGGCTCAAATCGAAGCGGGTGAAAAGGAGGTTATCACGGCTGAATCCAGCGACTCTGAATGCCCTAGTGAGGCTGGCAGCTGTATTGTAGTGGGTGTGGTTGAGGATCAATAGTTAATAGTAATGAGGAGGTCGGGTTGTGATCCCATCGTTTTTGTGGTGCCAGAAACAGGGGGGTGCCAGGAAGTGGGGGGTTTGACTTAAATGCCCATGAGGCTTTTTCAAAAGCTTGACTAATCTTTTCTCCTGAAGCATACGTCGTCGCCGTCGGCGCAGCAGTCAACACCATGGGCCAATAGCTAACATCAACAACCCTCAACCCCTTGATCCCATAAACCTGCATCTCCGTGTCCACCACACCTCCTTTATCCTTAGGCACCATAGCCGCAGTGCAACACGAGTGCGCATTTGAAGGCGACATGTTAGCAGCCAGCAATCTCTTCATATCCTCCTTGGAAGCGGCGTCATACGGTGCCGCCATCTTAGGCCCAAGGACCTTCATCGCTGGCGCAGACATAATCTGCTTCCCTTTCTCGAACAAAGCCACAGCGAGGTCCAAGTCAGTCGGATCAGAAGCGGTGCGAAAATCAATGACAGGCTGCTGGAGCGGATCCGTGGAGCTAATCTTTACCGATCCGCGGCTCAGTGCCCGGAGGAAGTAGAGTGTAATGCTGTTGCCGGTGCCCCAGTGGACCATGCCGAGGGGCACGTCTTGCCCTGCCAGTTGGTCGAGGACGATTTCTCGCTGTATTTTGTAGCCTTCTTGGACTGAGGAAGGTGTGTCTTGGGCGAGGTACTCAGTGGGGTTGTGAGATTTTGCGGTGGCGAGGATGTCGCGCCAGGATGAGGTTGTGTTTGCGAGGGGCGATACAGCTAGGTTAGTGCTCAGGGTTCTGACGATGGTGTACGCTCCCTGCTTTTTGGCGTCGTAAAGGGCGCGCTGTTCAGCGTCGTATGTTCCGTTGGTATCTAGAGCACCAGAGTTGGGGAAGATATTGTTCTCGACTGGATTGTTGTCTTCAGTGATTATACCTTTGCTTATGAATTGAAGTGATACTCACAGGTGAAGGGGACCTTGAGTTCACCCTGATCCATAAAGTTCTCGCCGACCCCAGGCAGATCAGCGACCATGTAGATTCCAAAGGTCTTCAAGAACTTCTTTGAGCCAATGCCAGAAAGCTGTAGAATTTGGGGCGTATGAAGTGCCCCGGCAGCGAGGAGGACCTCCTTCTTCGCGTAGACCTCGAGGCGCTCACCACCAGCTGAAGGCAGGTACTCGAGACCGACTGCCCGCTTGCCTTCGAACAGTACCTTGGATACGGTGTGCTCGGCCAAGATATGGTAGTTAGGACGCGAGTCCTTGACACGCTGATAGTGGTTGATCCGGGCATGGCTACGGGTCCGGGTGGTGGCGTCGGCGAGGGTGGGGAAGTTGAAGAGACCCACGGCACGGTCACCCGCGTTGGGATCCGGGGAGGGAGTGAGGCTGCTTTCTAGAGCGGCTTGCCAGAAGTTTTCTGTGAAATGTCAGCGACTGGGTTATCTCCGAGACTTTTCTGCGATTATCTTGGATCGCTTACCGGCTCCGGGGAAGTAATAATTGGGATACGAAGCGTGGACAGGTCCGCTGTGGCCGTGAGCCGACTCTACCCACGATATGTTTGCAGCGTCAGCAAAGTCCTTAGGCGGGGTCGTCAAGTTCTCGCTCTATCAAAGTTCAGTTAGAAACCGATCGCCGCTTGCGTGTTCATGTCAACCTCACTTTCCGAAAGTAAGGCAATAGGTCGTCCCATCCCCAGCCCTTGGCGCCCAACTTCTCCCAGGCCGCATACTCCGTCTTTCCACCGCGCACAAAGACCATGCCGTTGACGACTGAACCGCCGCCGACAACGCGTCCAGCGGGAACCGAGAAGGTCCGGTTGTTCAGCGCAGACTGTGGCGCGCTGTTCAAGTTGGGCCAAAGATACGGAACGGGGAAGAAGGCACCCGGAATGAGGACGCTGTCTTCATCCTTGTCAAATGGTCCGGTCTCGATGACAAGAACATTGACTAGATGGTATATGTTAGATAGAGAATGTATACGTGAGGTTATTAGGTAATGAGACTGTCTCTACTTACTGCTTGGGTCTTCGGTCAACCGATCGGCGACGGTAAGACCCGAGACACCTCCACCGGCAATGACAAAGTCATAATCATTCGCGGCAATCGCATCTCGTGAGGCAATTGTCGCGTGGCGAGGGATCTGTAGTGCAAGTGAGCATGAACTGCACGCCAATAGTGCCAGAATGGCCTTCACGGGTGTTGTGCGAATACTAGGCATCTAGACTACGAGACCAAGACGATCTCAACTGGAGTGCTTGCAGAGATGAAGCGAAAACGATAGACAAGAGTCAACGAAGAAGTCAAACGCTGGAAACTGTCTTTTTAGAGGAGCTTCTCGTCATCGAGAATGGCAACGATCTCGCCATTGTTATGATGCAGAGGCCTTGGACGTGCATATGCCAGTAAGCTGAAGTTTAAACGACGTTACACTGAAGTGACTCAAGACGGGTGAAGTCGCAGGAACGCCAATCGGAATGTGCTGAGAGAGCTCGCTTCTGGGCATGGCGGAGGTGCTTCACCATACGGAACCGCATGTTTGCTTCATTCTCGAAAACAAACGAGTTAGAATCAACCCGTGAGCAACGATAGAAAAATGAAGCCGCATGAAAATCCGTGTGCCTCGTGCGGGGAAGGACTCAGAGTCCAGCTTCGACCCTGGCTGGGATGGACGCATGTAAGCAATTGCGACGTAGAGCTAGTCTTGGCATAGTCTACACGCCAGGCACTAACGGTGGTTGTGATGGTCAACAAGGTAGGGTAGGCAGTGTGAGGGACGAGTATTTGGCTCAGATGGAAATTAAATTACGACTATGTCTTTCTGTGCGTGGTATTTTTAACCACAATCTCTAAATGAGGACTCGAATCATCGTGCCTCGTACAGGGTTCCGGATATCCATAAATCAATTACATGAAATCATTACATCAGCAGTCTTGGTACACCTACACTTGATCCTTAGATCTTGTTGGGTACGTTGTCATTGTTCTCCACAGAGCGGATCTGGTTGTCGTCGACGGCAAGAGTCTGCTGGTCGTTCAACTTGGGGTTCCTCAGGAGGAAAGCGAACGCGATAAGAGGGACCGTCAAGCAGATACCGGTTATGGTAAGAAGACGCTGGACGTGCTGGTACGAGTCGATGATAGCCGCGCGCTCGGGAGTTCCGACGGGGTACTCGGCGATGGCAACAAAAGGCTGGGCGTAGGTTACGGTAGCCAGGGAGTCGTTACCGAACGGCGCAAGGTTCTCCTGGAGGACGGAAGGCAAAACCTGGGTCCAGATGGCGCCGGAGACGGTGTTACCAAAGGCAGATCCAATGTTATAAGTGGAGAGGTAAAGACCGGTCATGATTGCAAGGTGCTCGTGCTTCAAAGTGGTCTGGAGCGAGGCTTGCGCAGGGTAGGGGAACATGCCACCTGCGATACCGAGAAGGACCTGGGCGCCGATGACACCGCTCTGTCCGGCGGAGGTAGGAGAACCACGGTAGTGGATCAAGAGACCGAAAGCGACCATGAATAGCATGGTACCGGCGATGATGAAGTATTTGAGGCGGCGAACCTTGAAGACGATGAAGCCCAGGATGAAGCCGGTGATGACACTGCAGAAGGAGTACAGCGACGTGATACGGGTAGCGGACGCAATGCTGAAGTCGAAAGCGACAATACAGACGGTGTACAGGTAGTCTCCCTGCATGTACCAAGCCCAGTTGAGACCCAGCGCAATACCAAGGGGGGCCAGGATACCACGGTCGCGCATCAACATGAAGGGAACGAGAGGGTGCTTGGCCTTCATCTCCCATACAGCAAAGACGGGGATGCAAAGGATACCGATGACGAGGGGGGCGATGACGTGAGCCTCGCGCCACGTCGTCGAGAAGCCACCGGCAATGGTGAGAGGAACCAAGATCAGAGCGAAGATGGCGATAACCAGGATGATACCGATGACATCGAGTTGCCAGAACAACTCAATAAGGAACTTCTTGGGGCCGAGCATGCGGAAAGGAGACGAGTAAGAGTCGAGGAGTCCCTGTTTCCTAGCCCTGCGGCCGACGATGGACAGGCTGATGATGAGGGGGAGAGCGCAGACAGGGTAGATGATACACCACATGCCGATACCCCATTGCCAGGTGCTTTCGCCGAGAACCATTGCAGAGATGTTACCGCTGACCCAGGTGTTGATGATGAAGGGAAGCGCAGGGATGTAACTGAACAGCAGACGGGCGCGAGTGGAGGTAATGTCGGCGATAATGACCTCGACAAGCAGCATGATCATGGTGTAGCCAACCTGGTAGATAACGGCGCCGGCGGCGAAAGCCTTAACCTCTGTGGCGCATGCCTCGACAATGGTACCAACAACGTAGAAGACAACGGAGACGCAGATGAGCTCGACACGACCAAAGACGTCGGCAATCTTGGCGGATGTAGGTTGGGCAGCAGCGGCAATGACGGAGCGGAGGACGTTAACGGTGGCCAGGAGAGAGTGCGTGGCGTAGCTGCTCGTGGCGGTGGGTTGGTAGGCGTAGCGGAGAGTTCCATCGAGACCATAGGCGTAGGCGACTAGGAAGACGCCGAAGAAGATGAAGTAGCGGTCGGTAGTGGTGATGGCGGCAGAGAGGACCTCGATTCTCGCAACACCTGGCGACTTTTCGCCGAAGATGTTGTTGGACTCATACGCGGGAGGCGGAGGGGTGCTATGGGAGAGAGGAGCATTCTTCTCCGCCGAGGTGACATCGGCGGTGGGTGAGGCGATGTCTGAAGGAGACTCAGTCTCCTTCCTACGACCAAAGAGACCCATTTTGAATGACTGAAGCACCCAGATGAGATGGATGATGAGAGAGCCTGGGATGAAGGTCAGTGCCAGGACAGAGGTTGATTGCACACAAGTGCTGTAGATGAAGCTGAACTCCGCGAGATCCACGGGATGAAGTCGGCGGAACTCCACTTCCGTGCCGGCAACCTTGAGGGACCGGGCTGACGTTGAGGGACGGCGGCACTTACTCGGAGAGAAGTCGGGGCTCCGGTGACGTCTTGCGGTCTGTGGCAGGAGCTGTGACACACCGAACGTCAATGCACCAAGGTGAGCGTTGACCGAGAAGGTGAGGATTTCGGGACCCAGGTGAAGGTTGAGTCTCTTGGGTTTCGAGTCTGCTCAATTGCACAGAGCACACTGCGCAACTATTTGTTACCAGACCAGAAGGGCAACAAGACGCAGTCAAATGGACGACCTGGTCGGGGATGGAATGAATTAAAGAGGGAGAAAATTCAGAAAGAGGATCCGCCTGCAGGGACGACAGGGAGGACGAGGTGGTGAGGTTACATCCATGGCCCTTTTTAACTTTCCAGATATGGCGAATAGAGCTTTATCAATGTCTCTCAGGCTCGCGGGCAGTCTGCGCGCTGCCCAATCAAAGTCGCACCACCCATCTTTGCCCATCGGAGCCATTTCGGTGGGCAGCCTGGAAGCCTACGGAGAGGGGGTCGAACCATTGAGCCAGTCGATCCAGCCTGACGCAGCTTGCGCTAGCCGTGATGATTTTTTTCGCATCTTGTTAGTTAACAGACTAGCGCCCCTTTGATCCCTGGTCCCTGGGTCTTCAGGCTTCGGAGTTGCAGTCCTTGAGTGTATCCAGCACTCCAAGTTGGTGGTGTGAAACTCTGTGGTGTCGGGATCAAGGACTCAAGCCGTCAGAGAAATTTTTTATCAGATCCATCTTATCTGATTTAGCGTGCGCCTTTCGCACCACGAACCGCTGCGATCGATGTCGCAAACGGTTACCTCTCCCAAGCCGTCGTGGCGCGCATTCCATGATCCGACCACCCATCCCTCGGCACGAAAGTTGCCAAGACACAGAGTTGGTCTTCCTCTCTTGTCTCATACTCACTCATCCTCTTTACTTCACTTGTGATGAAGTACCGCCGCCAAAGGAAGGACGTCAACAGAACATCTGCTTGACTCGATCAGGCTACCCGCAGCCACCACCAACGACCTCGGCGCACTTTGGTGCAAGAATCCTCCCAACTCGCAACCCAGCTGGCGGCTACAATGTTGCGGCCTCGTTCAGCGCACTATTTCAACGAGCAATTATTGCAACGAGCGTCGGGATCCTATTCCCAGTCTGCCACCTCGTAAAGAACCACAAATTTGACCCAGTTCACCCCAAAGTCGCCCACAAAGAACACCCCCGAATCCACGACCCTGTGTCTCTATATCCGGCCCCCACTCTATGACCAATCTCCGCATGCTCCCGACTGGCTCAGGAACGGGGTGGCCAAGTGATCAGAACATCGGCCAACCCGGTCGCTTTTGACAAATGGATTTGCAACCGCGCGAGGCCGCCTTTTGCGCCTGTCAGCACCACCGCAAAAGAGTCACCTCCAAAGAAAAGGCGGCACCGGCCTCGGCGACTAGAGGTGGTTGGTCTCTCCGTGTGGAAAAAATCGGCCCATGTTCATCTCCAGAGCCTAGGTCTCTTGGCCTCTTCACGAGTAGAACCCACAGTACGATCCTCTGTCATCGCTTCACTTGATCCTCCTATTGCGGAACATTGTCCACAAACCATCGATAATCCGAGTAGTCTAGAACTCTTTTACATTCAGGCTAGGAGATCAGAGTATTACTCCAAGCTTCCCCCACAACACGCCTGCGAACATGTCGGCGGGTGGGCAGAGCTGAAATATGACCGCGCATGCCACCAACACCACGAAAACGCCACAAATGATGCGTCTGACTGCCGTCTTTCCACTAGGCTACCGGTACTAGCCTGCGGCACTAACATAAGTGCCGCATGCATCGTGATCTTTGCAAAATACCTCGTTGTCAAGTACCTCTTAGGCTTTTTCCCTGGAATTCTACCTATAGCACTAAGTAAGGATCTAATCTCTTCTTGAGGGAGGGTCAAGAGACACATGGAAAAGACCATGGTAACCAGAGGGTCGGTGGAACTCTGCAGTAACATCGGAGCATCGGCGCTGGGGTCCCAGGCGGTGCCCGACCTCCCCGGCCACCGATCTGTGGATATTGACCAGAGTGTCGGGTGCGCCAGGAATCTGGCTATTGATCAAACTTTTTCACTCGCGAAGAACTAGTTGCTCACCGCTGGGTCTGGGTTCTTCAAAACTGATGTTTCCACTGGTCTGGAACTTGTGAGGGAGCTCTCCAAGGGTCGGGCTTCAGGGCTGCCTCATCCGCCGCTGCAAGTTTCTAGTCTAGATCCAACTCCCACCTCATTCACCTCTTCTTAGCCAACTATAACGAGAACTTATCGCCGAAAGGAGTGCTAGCAGCGATGAAGAAGACCAAGTGATTCATTCTTACTACGTCTCTGATGTGTACAATTGAAGGCACGGCCACGTCGCCGACAATGGTATGCCGCGCTTTACGCGATCCAAAACCAAATCCTTTCCAACCAGTTGCGAGGCTTCACCACCGGCCACGTCGGCTCAAGCCAATCAATCTCCGCTTTGCCCGACCAAATATCCATCTCGGAAATCTTCACAAACTTGGTCTTTTTCACAAGCTTATACCCCAGGAACAATGACAAGAAGATCGGAATATCAATGTACGGCGGCAAAAACGCCTTGGCACTGAACCGCCCCGGGAAGAACGCATCAAATCCATTGAAGAACGCCACAACGAGACAGAAGACGATGGCAAAGTACGCGAGAAACGGCTGCATCGGCGCCTTGTACGGCAACGTATTGCGGTCGATGCCATGGTGTCGCAGGCACTGGTAGAACCGCAGGTAGGTGTAGCACACGCTGGCCCAGACAACCAGCGTGCTCACGGCGCTGAGGTTGCTGATCCAGAAAAACACCTCGGTAGCGCGGCTGTCCACGTTGAGGTAGACCAGGCATCCCAGCGCCGACGTGGCTGCGACGCAGGCGTACGGCACACCGGAGCGCTCCCACTTTAGGACTGCGGGCGCCTTGCCGTCGAGCGCGGCGGCGTAGAGGACCCGCGTCGAGGCGTAAAAGAAGCTGTTGCCGGCGCTCCACGCACTGCTGAGGATCACGCCGTTGATGATGGAGGGCAGTGTCCCGATGCCGGCGTTGCTGATAGCGATGACAAACGGGCTCTGCGCGGCGCCGGGACTGCTGCTGCTAATCGCGTTGAGCAAGTTAGGGTCCTCTGATGAGACACACAGCCCGACGAGGAAGATGGCGAGAACATAGAATATTGCGATGCGCCAAAAGACGCGGCGGATGGCCTTTGGGATATTGCGGCGCGGGTTCTCCGTTTCACCGGACGCGACGACAACCATTTCGCTGCCACCGTACGAGAAGGTGGCTTGGATAAAGACTTTCCAGAAGGCGAGGAAGCGGCCGAGAGCGCCGGGTCGGAGGTACTCGTTCATCGGCCCGGGGTCGTGCCAGTACCGGAAGCCGATGGCGTCTCCACTCGGCCCGCCGCCTACGGTGATCACAAACATCAGGATGATGAGCCCGACGATCGTGGTAAGTTTGATGGCGCCGAAGAAGAACTCCGCTTCGCCGTATATGCGGACCGGAAGGCAGTTGACGAGGACCATTGCTGCGAAGAAGATTGTGATGAGGGCGGCTTGCGGAGTGGCGTGGTCCCAGTAGTCGAGGATGACCACCGAGACGGTGACCTCGATCGGGACGCCGATAGCGAACTGATACCTGTCTCATCTTCAGCACCGCAATTTACACGCCCTGTCTCACACACCAAGCTTGAGATTACTCCTCGCCCACAGTTATCTCTCCATCTCCGCACACTGAGCGACATCGAGGAATGAAACCTGTCTTACCAATAATTCCATCCCAGAGTGAACCCCAGCGCAGGATCAACGAAACGCGCAGCAAAGATTGGCACAGCTCCCGGGATTGGAAGCCACGCAGCCATCTCACCAAGGCAGTTGATCACGCAGTAGAGGTTGAACCCGGTCACAGCGTAACAGATGAAGGCGGACAACGGCCCAGCCAGCGACAGAACTTGACCGCTGCCAACGAAGAGTCCCGTGCCGATGGCTCCCGAGAGAGCGAGAAACTGGACATGCCGCGATTTCAGTTTTCGGTCAAGTGTTCCAATATGTTGTAGCTCTTGCTGTTGCTTGAGGTCCGCTACTGTGCCGATTCTTGTCGTCGTTGCCGGCTCGATGTCAATGTCGGCGGGGTCTCCTGACCTCTCTGGCCTCCCTCCCGGCTTCCCCTCGGTAGTCTCCATCGTCTTTCTGCCTCGTTAGCACTGAAATATAAGTCCTAAAGCTCGTAGATGTGTAAGTGATTGTGCTTCTCAGCTTGAGGCGGCAATCAACAACATTTGCCATGTTCCCGCAAAGGACAAACCGGGTACACTAAAGCGGGCGCACCAAACGGCAAGTGACAATCTTAAGTAGCAGCAAGGACGCCGCACAAGTCCCGTGTATCGCTTACCCTGTTTCCCCAATCAACTCTCTCCTGCCTCTATGAGTGAGGCGTTGGCTTGCAGATCTCTGCATTCTGATCCTGCACAAGCGGCACATGGGCAGTTCAAAGTGCGGGGTTGGTTGGAAACCACCTCCCGGTGAGCAAACTGCGTCAAGAGAGGACAAGAAAAGAGTGACTGTCATACTGGAGGAGCTCGACTACGCAAGTTTCAAACAATATCATCCTTTCGCCGTTGAATCATCCACAGCCGCAGAGGTGATTTGCTTATAAGATCCCATCACATCCCATCTCAATTATTCCACAGCAACGTGAGCTCACCGGGGCCCGCCTTTCTCTCGTGGCCCAACTTGGTTTTACAACTCTCACTGAATTCTTCTCTTAGCACTTGTATACTCTTCACCGTGTAGGTGAAGTAATTCCTAGTGCATAACATGTTTAACTAGCGATATGTTCTTTCGTCAATCCGAGAACTACCTATCCAGCGCAGCGATGGGACAACTAGTCAATCTGGAAAAGTCCTTGCAAGAGTTTGAGCGCAATGGGGATGTCGCACCATGTCACCTGTCCTCCGTAACAACATATCGATCGTCATTGATAACTTCGAGTTAATTCTATAGCTGAAGGTAGGCCTATGTGCCTTCAAGACAGGCCACAAATAGGGTGTGTAACTAAGGTACTACAGCATGGGAGACCAGAGCGACAGCATTACTGATACGTGCCCTGGCTTCGAACGTCGCGAAACCCTCCGTCCTCATTTGCGGATTTATACATGTGCCCTTGGCAACTGTTATCCTGCTCCCTCCAACTCTTAATCTCGTCAACGCCGCCGACAAGTCCTCAGTGAGTCGAAGCGCCAACGGCGCCATAAACCTCAAGCATCGGAGCCCGTTCCAGGATTAGTTCACCAACCAAATGGGGTGTATTCCACCAAATCCCCGGTATCATCAACATCTTTAAGTGTAAGAACTCGAAAAGCAGCGAGAAGACGGCGTCGCAGTTGAAGAACCAAATAGCTTCTTCGCTTCGGCATATAGGTCCCTCACAACTCGTCTGGATATTTCACTCAGACTTTCATCCAGTCCGTCTACCCAATATAAGTATCTTTGCTTACGATTAAGCTCAAGGAGATTCTTTCTGAGACTTGTCTATAGCAGTTGTGTACAAACCCATCTCTAGAGATCTGTCGCCTCTACGGTCAGTGTCTCCTGTATTCAGCTCATCCCATCTTTCTGGAGGAAATAATGCTGCCAAAGCGACTCACCCAATATCCAGGACGAATGTCACTTCCTTTGGCAGTCTCACAGCATCCGAATTTTGCGGCCCCGGGCTCAGGTGTCATGAACGAAACTCCTTTATGGAGAGTCCCCAACTACGAAATGCTCAGGCTGATCTTCCTCCTCGCACGGATCCGAAGCATCGCTATAGGTGTAGGTTCAGACCCGAATGCATCAGAGTTAACGTAGCGGCCATTGTACCCTTTGTATTACAAAGTGTTGAACTCACCCCCATCGACTGGAAACTTCAAGCTGCCCGCTTATAAAAAGCCCAGAAAAGCAACATCAGAGTGTTGCAAAAGATGTACAAAGATGTCAAACTTACTTGTTGATGCACTTGACTATTACTGTCCTTGATACTATTTGAATTGTCTATAACAAGGATTCTTTCAGCCCCTGAACACCGGTGTTCGAATCAAGGCGGGCTTCTATCATAATTGGTTCAGAGTTCTATATCAATTAAAGGGACCATACCTGTTCCATCTTTTACTTTAAGTGCTTTGAACACTTCCAAACCTAATTTCAATCCCGAATAGAGCATTCAACTGATATCAAAGATCCTGTTCAGCGTGGCTCACGTGCTTGTGAAGTTGTGGTTATATTCCGAGTATTCGGTGCATTCAACCTATTCATTCCGTAGATTCCATCTGATCTCGCCCTACCGACCCAAGCCCAATCCACCCAGCAACGAGTTTAGGAAGTGGCTACCCATATTCCTTCATAACTTCTACTTAGGTTTAAAGCAGGCGTTCTCCCAAGTCGACCTTGCAGAGTCCCTTTGCACAGATTTTCTCTTCACAACAATCCCCGCTCAGACACCATATAAGCAACAACTCATCGATTCATAAAGCGAGGTACCTTGGGCTATTATTACTATACACTTTTCCTTATACAATCATAGCTCTACCATCCCGGATACGCAGTGGCTTCACACTCAGTCGGTGAGATCAGTCGGTGAGACGCTATGAATTTTCTCAAGATCTCTCTTTACTAACTGCTTGCCAGGACCTTGCTATCACAGACGCACGCACCAGGAATACTTCAGTATCAACACCGGCAGTAAGGCTGCACCGAGTCAAAATGGGTCACAGACTTTTCTCTACCAACCCCAGTGCCGACGACAATGTCAGCGCCAATGCCAGCGCCAACGCCAGCGCCGATGCCAGCGCCGATGCCAACGACAATGCTCGCACCGTCACCGTAAGACTAGTCCCCCTTCCTCCTGCCCCTTTCAATTCCTCTCCATCTGTCCCTTCGTGTGTTTATAAGTGCGGTATAGCCTCCGGCCGGGAAGTGAGGGGAAGTGTTGAGAGTTATCTAAAAACTAATTATTTGATAGAACGAAGAGATCGACCAACAACGCTATTTCAGAATCACCGCCCTCTGCATCCAACTCAACTGCGCAGCCTGTAGCTTGGCCGACGAGGCTCTTCTCCCGATCAACGCCGATCTCCGCCGAGTTTTCAACTCTGCCAATGGGAATATGTCCAGTGGTGGAAGGGCCAAAGTAGCCCAGGAGGCGCTTACATACTTCCGGTCGATTGTGTATTTCTCAGGAGCCAAGAGGAACTTTCACCTTGGGACCGGGCGAGAAAGGCTGCCTTAGAGTCCGACTGCGACGCCCTCCAACAGTTTCTCACAGAGATGCACAACCACTGAGGTTGCTCGCTGAGCTGAGAGCTCTTCCCCGGCTACCATGACAGTCGCGCATGAGGAGCGTTGCTGCGTTACTGCACTACGTTGGGTAGTTACCGTACAGAAGGGTAGAAGGAGAGATTCGGAACTTGTGATTGGGAACAGTCAGGGATCAGACTTGAACATGGGGAGAAGCGATATGCCACATGACGCATCGTAGGCCACGCAAGAAAATCACAGGATCCTTGTCACCATAATTAATCCAACACGATACCCATGAATGTGGTTTGTTCAATGACCAGTGACTATATCCTCTGCAATCTTTTCTGCCAACGCGTACACGGCAGATTGAGGGTGTCCCGGCAGCGCGAACGGAAAAGTGCTTGCGTCGGCAACTCTCAGACCCTGGACACCAAACACACGCCCACGGCTGTCGACCACCGCCTTGCCCGACGCGACATCTTCCTCTTTGCCCATAGCAACAGTGGATACTGGATGCCACACTTGTCCCACGTTGGCCCTGGCATAGTCTAGTATTTCCTCATCCGTCTGTACCGAATCACCGGGGAGCATCTCCGGGCCAGTCTTGAATCCTGGGGTATTAGCGAATGTTGAAGCCCAGGCCGTGCGGAGCCGCTTGACGGCAGTGACGGCCAGCTCTATATCGGCGGGATCAGATAGCCAGTTCAAGTTGATGATCGGCTTCGCGTCGATGGAAGCTGAGGATACCGTGACGTTGCCGCGGGAGAAGACGCGAGGGAGGTAGGCGGCGAGAGTTCCGCTAGTCTGTCCAGGCCCGGTTGAGAAGGACCCAACGATGAATGAAAGCTGAGGCCAGTCAGAAGGAACCGAAGCAAGCTTGTCGCGAGTTGCTTGCGTGAGGTTGGCGAGGGTAGAGTTGGGCAAACGCTCGTAAGCCAGGAAGCCCGCAGCGGAACTGTAGGGTCCAGTGCCAAATTTGAGGTACTCTTCGACGAAACCCGGGTTGAGAGCTGGATCATTGGTGAGAGATTGCGCAGAAGGCGTACTGACGGGATACGCGACGAATATCTGGATTGGATCCTGGAGGTTCTGTCCCACGCCGGGGAGGTCGGCGATGACCGGGATCGACAGAGCCTCCAGCCTTTCGCGAGGTCCAATGCCGGAGACTTGAAGAAGTTGAGGAGAGTGAAATGTGCCAGCGGTGAGGATGACCTCTTTGTTGGCGGACAGGGTGTACTCGACCCCTTGGGAGTTGACGCTCACGGCAACAGCTTTGGTGCCATCGAACAAGATCTTAGTTGCAAGAGTGTGAGTGTACACAGTGACCTCAGTATCTTTGATAGCCTGTCGCAGGAAGCTGCTCTCGCTCGTAGATCGCTGCGCCGTTTCGGGCTCGATCGTCGAAGGCACCCACGCGCCGTAGCCCGCCAGTTCACCACTGCTGAATCCCTTGGGGCTGATGCTCAGTCCGAGGCTGAGAACAACTTGAGCAAGCCAGGTCAGCGTCGGATCAACCCAGTTATTCCACGAAACCTGTAGCGGGCCTCCCTGCTCGTCGTAGTCCCCGGGATCGAATCGCACAGACGCATTCGTGTTCTGCCGCTTCTCCACGTTCGGCGGGGTAAGGTCGACAGAGCGCTTGAAATACTTGAGCATGTTCTCCCACCTGAATGTCTCATCGCCGACCGTCTCCGCCCAGAGGTCATAAGACCCCTTTGTCCCGCGAATATACGACATGGTGTTGATCGCCGAAGACCCTCCAAGCGTTTTCCCCTGCCCGTAGTGCACCCGTCGCCCTCCGGCGCCCGGGATCGGTTCCGAGACTAGAGACCAGTCCATCAGGGCTTGCGGGGTGAAATTTGGTGAGGGATCGATGAAAGCGATGCCCGTCAGCGAGAGGAGGGGCACGACGCTGTTGTTGCCATTTTCGACCTCGTAGAAGCCACCGGCCTCGATGACGGCGACGGAGGCAGTGGTTGTGGCAAGGCGCGATGCGAGAGTCACGCCAGCGGTGCCGCCGCCGATGACGATGTAGTCGTAGCTTGCATTGCGGCCGGGGTATCCAAAGGCGGAGGAGAAGAGGCGGTCTTGTGCCACTGCGAGACTCGAGAGGGACAAGATGAGAGTCCGCAGCATCATGCTGTGGAAGATGTTTTCGTCGCTTGGATTACTTCAATTGGTGAGTTTGCCAGACGCGTCTCACCCAAAGGCGTGGGCTGAGCTGAGCTTCCTCAAGAAGCTCATTACGAATATCAATGGCGCAGGCCCATACTTAAGTACACCCTCTGAATCACATCATCATACGCGGGGATGCATCTCAAAATCGTGAACTGATGTCACCGGAACGCTGGTGACATGCGCCACTGCTGTGAATTTAGGCGAGCTTGCTTGAACACCCTTGAATTGGGTTGCCCGGGCGTGCTTGGGTTGATTCAGAGATGCTGTGAGGCCGACTCGGATTCTGTTGTTGCATTGAACCGGCTGCCAGTTTCGATAGTCTCTCGTGTCCCCAGCAAGACGTCAGCACGACGTAGCATTTCCTCTCGGCTGTGATGACAGATTGGGGCATGGATGTTGGAGGGTGTTGGTATCCCTATAACAGGGAAGTTGGTTCGAACCGTAGGGTCCTGGGGGTGACGAAGTATCAATATCTCTGTATTGATTGATTCTGCGTAAGGAGTAGAAGGGAGATTCCAACCGGAGGCTGGGTGGACCGTCGAGGTCTAATTGTATTCTCTCGAGGTGGCCCCTGCTCTACCCTTACTCACGGTCGAATTGGGCTTCCAATCCGACAGAGGGATTGAAGGGGAAGACGGGCCGTCACTCAGTGGATGGGACCCATCGCATTGCATGCTGACAGACCCCGTACCATGCTGTTTCTCGGTTACTGTGGTATGACAAGCTGCAAAATGCGCTCTGGCAAAGTCAAGCCGACGAATCGATTCATGTTGACTAAGGGTGATCTGAGGGAAACTGTTTCCGTTGTTGTGAAATCAACGGCGGTTCAGAAATATCTAGAACTCTGAGGGAATCAGTAAGGGGGTAAAATCGAAAGAAAAGAACAAGTACACGAATTAGAAAGGGCTTTGCCACTAGAAGAGAATCGACTTTTATTCCCTTTCATTACAACGAATGTAACCGCCTTTGTCTTACCTAACTCTTTCAGCCAACATCCATTGAGCAGTGTAGGTTAGCCTGAGGACTTTGGTGAGAGGCACAGCGATTACTTATTACTAAGTACTTTCGTTAAGCCACATCTCACCTGCACCTCGTAATCTCATCGTGTCAGGCTTCCTTATTCTCTCCAGATCCAGCGATGCCATCACTTTCAGACAGCGCATTGCCTGCGCGGGGGACGGAAGCGGACCATAGACCTGCTCCAAGTCAGTCTCTCCACCGAAGAGCTGTAACGGAGTTGACGGAGCCTACCGCGCCACCCGCCGACGACTCGACACTCGAAGGTACTCGGATCGGCCGGCCGATACAAGACTGGGAGCACCATGACATGGCGGCACGATCGGATCGGGACCGCCGGATCCACGATCGTATCCCGATGGCAACGGAACGGCATGTGCAGCCGGATAGAATGAGCACTGTTGTGTACTTGGTGCTCTTCTCACTAGCAGTGATCGGCCTCGTCATGGCCAAACTCGCTGCGGATACTTTTCTTCCCCAAATCGACCTGAGGTTATCATTCCCATCTCTAGGGTCTATCTTAGGCGGCAATCCCAAAGCTTCTGTAGCCCAATCATCACCACCCTCAGGTTCTTGGTTCAAGACAGCCACCGAGACCGCTGCCATTGTTATCAAAACCATCATTGCCACCCTTGGTGGCAAGTACATGATCACCAACGGGTCTCAGTGCCTCGTCGACTTCTTTCCTGCAGGATCTGTGCCGCGGTCCCTCTTGGAAAACAACACGTTGAGGCAGACCCTTACGCTTCTCAGCTACTTCACTCTTCCCACCGCAACATCAGCGACAGTCTCCTCAGTTGTCCCAGGCGGCTTCTGCGACCCAAAGGCCAACATTCCCCGGTTCTGGCCGCCTCGAACACGGGATGATATCAAAGCAATACTAGACGGATGGGCCGGCCTCGCAGGTCTTCACTTGAAGACAGGCGGCAGCATGACGCAGATGTCCAAGTGGAAATGGACTTTTGGAAGAGCTTTCATGTGGTTGTTGGGGATCGGCACGTGGACGACAGTCGAGATATACTTTGGACCATGCTGGTATTATCCTCTAGCGTGGAGATTCTGGTTTACGATAATGTCAGCCTCTTTGGTCTCATGGGTACTTGGCAATGCGAAGAGATTGCTAGTGAGGGAATGGGCGTCGGTGGGACTGGTGCACCTAGAGTTGATGGCGTATCTTGCGGTCTTTCACTTGGCCAGGCAGGCAGACTTGGATGGATTCTGCTCGAAAGCGGACTGTTGGTAAACTGCAGTCTTCTGGGTGTGTACTATTAAGTCGATTTTTGCGTTCTTGATCGATTCTCCGTTGTTTTTGTGACTTTCATACAAATAATCAGGCACTTTGCCCTAGATATCCCACCATTGGCTTGACGTCTTGTTCATACCTCACTGTATCCCGATCTTGCCAACCGTGGCCCTGAAATGTGTCCGTCTGACAATTTCCTCGCTTCGGATGATGCGTCGTCCCTCATCAGGGATTCCATCCAAGTTTATTCCGTTGAGAAATTTGTTAAACCATCTGGAGACAGAAAAAAGAAACGTTTCCCAGTAGTTCGGCATAGTCACATTGAACATATACATACTCTTGTAGAAGTGCGCTCCTTGCACCTTCACCATCTTGACATTGGTCTTGCACCGCGTTGCGCCATCGACTTGAAAGCTGTAGCGCACATTATCCGCAGCGAAGATCGTAACCCATCTGACCGTGGATCCTCCGTTTGCGAGCTCGAGAAGGCCTGCTGAGGTATCGCGCGATGCTGGGGCAAAAGTGACCGTGATATCGAAGCCGTCCATCACGTACATCCCATTAACAAGGCGGGTCGGGCCGTTGTCAGTCAGAACGAGACCCGGCGGTCCTTTTTGGACGCATGTGTTGGCGATGACGCCATGAGCCACGAGTAAAAGGAAGGTGCCCGTAAGGAAGTTCATGTTCTTTGTGTCAGTTGTGGCGGAGTCTTGAAAGGATAGAGATCTAGACTCTGCTGTAAGAGAAACATCTCTGTTGATTTAGTGGGCAGGAATTCGAGGAATTTATTTATACTTCCCACTTTTCGGTAGGTTTGGTGCATTTTTCCTCGTTTGCTTACTCCATTGACAGTCAATGTAATAATTGCAAAAAGAGACTATTCATATTGCAGGCCACTAGACTAGGGGGTGCCCATGTATTGCGAGCTTGTCTTGACCAACGAGTCAAGTCTAGGCATGGTCGCGGGCAGGCCGCTGTGGGGGAGCTCCGACAATGAGGCTTTCTCAAGGGTTCTGTTGAAGGTCCTTCCCCTGGTTGATGATTGGGATGTATACCTCACCGTGCCTTTCAAGCATTATAGTTTACGTGACTGAAAGCTTCAAATGTTGTATCGAAATGACATTCAATCAAGTGCCTCTGACTACCTGTTTACATTTCCAACAAAAGTAAACACCTTGAACGGCGAGGGCTTGTGGTACATTGAGGTAAGTAGACATGCCTCGATAACACTCACGATATGACCAAGATGTTAAGATGAGCGCGACAGGCAGACAAAAAAACAATGCGTTCGAGCGACACTTCGCCGCCGAGACAAGCATCGCCGCCATGACTCGCTAAGGCTTTGAATCTCATCCTTGTATCGACTGGACAGCTGCTAGTACTCCGTACATATGATCAACCAGGCCTTTCAGCCCTGTGCAGCAGCGAAATAAGCTTTAAAAGCTTGGGCTTCAATCTCGAGCTTGCAAGATAGCGGCATCAGGACGGTGAATATGACTATTCTAGGCCCGTCTCTTCTGTTTACTGATGCAAGGTACGGAAGCCTCGTTTTGCACTCCAATCTAATGAAATTGCGATACAAAAAACGTCTAAGCACTCTGGAATACAAATGCGATACCGAGCTGTCAGAACCCGCCCAAGGAGTAGACTAACCAAACGGGGGATGATCTTAGAGTGCTGACATGTCGCCCGGCCAAGTGTACGAACCACAACCGACTCCGGTTGATATTCTGTCAGCTGACTTGTGAATAGCTTCAATCCTTTGCAAAGACATGTTTGTGGCGATTTCCCATAAGCCATCATTGTAGCCGTCGTCGTACGATAGCTTCTGTGATGATTAAGCAACGGCACGTCATATCTACTGCACCTTACTCGTGTAACTGTCCAAAGCATCGCAATTAAGAAAAGGCGGGGTGGAACGTGGAACGCGCGCGGGGTTGGTTCTCTTCATCGGCGTTAATGCCGTTATTATCCTTACAAATCATACTTTGCCTACCTCGGCACAACTTTCTGCCCACAACTACGTCAATGCAGCTTAGTTCAAAGACTATTTCTTGACGTCCTGTCTTCAAGTTGTCGGATAGTCCCGGTACCTATTTTGAAAGCTCACTATCAACGAGCTCTCCCTCCCATCTTACATACACTTCCAAGCCACATCATTCATCATGACCCAAAACAAGACTCTCATCTTCAAGAAGATCCCCACCGGTCTCCCGGTGGCGGGGGAGCACCTCACCATCGAGGACCGCCCCATCGACCTCAACGATGCCCCAGAGGGCGGTCTGGTCATCGAGGTCCTCTACGCCTCCTTTGACCCCTACCAGCGCGGCCGCATGCGCGAGGCCGGCACAAAGTCCTACTCCCCCGCCTTCGAGCTCGATGGGCCCGTCACCAACAGCACCGTCGGCAAGGTCCTCAAGAGCAACAGCTCCGACTTTGCCGAGGGCGACCTCGTCTACTCCCACACCCCTATCGCCCAGTACGCTCGCGTCACGCCTCAGATCCTGTCGCAAGCGCGCAAGGTGCAGAACCCTCACAACCTGGACCTCGGCCTCTTCCTTGGACCTCTCGGTATGCCGGGTTTGACAGCCTGGTCCGGCCTGCACAAGATTGGACAGCCGAAGAAGGGCGAGACAATCTTTGTCAGCTCGGCCGCGGGTGCTGTTGGCCAACTTGTTGGTCAAATTGCCAAGCGTGAGGGTCTTACTGTGATCGGTTCCGTCGGTTCAGATGAGAAGCTCGACTTCATCACCAAGGAGCTCGGTTTCGATGCCGGATTCAACTACAAGAAGGAGAAGCCCGCTGAGGCTCTTCCCAAGCTTGCCCCCAACGGAATTGACATCTACTTTGAGAACGTCGGCGGAGACCACCTCGAGGCTGCTCTCAACAGCATGAACAGCGAGGGTCGCATTGCTGTCTGCGGCATGGTAAGTCAATGGGATCTCGGTAAATGAGTTTAGATGGGACGCTAATGCACAGGATAGATTTCAAACTACAACACCCCCGCTAGTGAGCAAAAGGGCATCAACGGCCTGATGCAGGTTGTCACCAAGCAGATCACCTTCCAGGGTTTCCTCGTTAGCAACCCCAAGTTCGGCCCCGCCTACTTCAAGGATCATCAAGAGAACTTGCAGAAGTGGCTGTCTGAGGGCAGCGTCAAGTCTAAGTTGGCGGTTACTGAGGGTATTGACAACGCTGCTGATGGTTTGATTGGCATGCTTACCGGAAAGAACTTCGGCAAGGCCATTCTCAAGCTTTGATAGACCACAAACATAACGGCTAAATGGAAAAGAAAAGAAATAATGATTGATGAAAACTCTCATGCCATGATCTGCTCCATTCATATCTGGGCCATTCCAAGTAACGGCGGTTACATTAGCCGCCCTCGTCAGACCGTAATCTATAAGCAAAAGCTTAAGTCACTTTTCACTGCCTTACGAAAGACAGTCTAGGTCGGCTCACAGCAAACTCTGAAGTTGAAAGTTGAGCCCATCATGAGCGGAGACTTGACAGCAATCTGTCTCCGTCATGTAGAAGGGGGAAAGTTGCTCAGTCACACTCTATCCGTACTAACGCGAGACATACTTAATTGCTGAAGAGTCGATGTGATTGCTGCTCCCCAAACACCGAGTCGCCCAAGGAGACGCCTTCATTGCCCAGGTAATGCACCAATACCACGCTCGCATAGCTTTTCCTGTTTCACGCAGATCGCGCCGGTTCTTCTCTTCCTCGGAAAAAAAAGCCGCCCAAACATGTTGGCTCAAGGTTCGCCAAGATTGAGATTCCGCAGATGCTAGCATGGGAGTGGAGAGCCCCAAGAACCCCGTGGGTATCAAACAGTCCGACAGCAGCCAACTAGATATTTAAGCTTAAAACTTGGCCAACGTCATCCGCACGTGAACCCTTGGTCGCCGAGAAATACCAAGCGACGACCAAGACAACACCAAGACTAAAACAGGGTCTTAATCTTCCCATCAATCTTTCAGCTTACCGCATATTTGTTCAGGTGAAAGGAAAAAAACAAAGTCTTGGACCGCCCAGCCTCGGCTTACTTTATTAGGCATCCCGTGCCGGCCAGTCGTTGGCTCGTCGGGCTCGGCAATGGTTTTCGCGGTCCACTGCCGGAAGACAACATGCCTGTTGACTGGTATCTTGAAGGTTCGTTTTATGGTATTTTAGACATTCTGCGTGGTGTATTTCTGGGATTTGACTGGAGTTCAAACTGGTTGAAGAGCAACTCTCGCGCGATGTACTTAGTCAGGTCTGCCTTAAACTCTGACAGATGAATGAAGACATAAGGATGAGAATTTTCTCGGAACAAAAGTAAGGTCGCAAAAGCCATTTGACCCATCAACCGACGACATGGATTCGGGCCGTTTCCTGCAGTTGACTGGAGAAATCAACCAAAGTCGCTTGACCACGACCAAGACATCAATCCGGAGAAAAAGGGTGGGTAGCGTTGGTCTCTCCAAGCCGCAAAGTCTCCATATCGGCATCTCTCGTTCGTCTGTCAGCCCCCCAAACTCCCAATATGACCTCAGCCAAGTCATCCTTCACCAAGTACTGTCTCATCGGAGGCCCACGATGTTGGTCGAGAAAATGAGCCAAGGGTGAGAGGTGAGCGAGTACAAAGCTGCACGCACGTCCTGCATCCACGCTTCCTCCAAGGCTTCCCAAGCTTCCAGTGATCGACCACCACTACATGTACTTTCCGACTTCTTGACTCGAGTCGATATCTGGATCAACATGGCCGAACACAGCACGGCTGTCGAGCCCAATATGACCGAGAAGCAGGAGAAGCGCGAACAGCCCAGCGACAGCGGCAGCCGAACGCCCTCGTCGGACGACAGCAGTCGCGCCGTCGACCAGAAATTAAAGTCTCCCTCAGGTTTGATGGGCATGTTTGCCAAGATGGGTAACCTGCCAGAGTGGGGATTTCGTGGGAAGCGCCTCGAGGGCAAGTTACTCAACTGGAGTATCGGATTCATTGCGTCCTGTGGATTCCTGATGTTTGGTTATGATCAGTAAATTCTCTCGCTCGGCTTTCAAGAAAATCAGATCTAACATTTGTTTCAGAGGTGTCCTTAGCTCGCTTCTCACTCTCGACGACTTCCAGAGGAGCATCACCTTGATGACGCCCCTGGACCAGTCAAACGCTCTATGCTGGCTCGATTACCCCGAGAATACCCAGCGGGACTACAGTCAGTGCACCGGCGACCCAAACACGCAGGCCGCGGCTATTGCCGTCTATCAGATTGGGTGCTTCTTAGGAGCTTTTCTAATTCTCTTCTACGGAGAGACCTGGGGGCGCAAGTCGTCTACGTTCTGGGGTAGCGCCATCATGATTTTCGGAACGATTCTGCAGGCTGGGGCTCACGAATACGGTCTGTTCTCCGCCGGCAGAATTATTGGTGGTGTTGGAAATGGCATGGTCACATCAAGTAAGACCAATCATGGCATTTTGCTCTCTCACAGCGGAGACCTAACCGAAGTGCAGCTATTCCAACATGGCAATCTGAATGCGCCCGCCCTCATCAACGTGGATTTCTCATTACCCTCTCCGGCGCTCTCATCTCTGGTGGCATCATGATCGCATACTGGGTGGCAAGTTCTTTGACTCCACGACTGCCTCACTCCCACAAACTAATGTTGTAATAGGATTATGGATTTTACTTCCTCGAAGGCACCATCCGCTGGCGATTTCCCGTAGCGTTCCAGTCATTTTTCACCATCATCGTCATGATCGGACTCCTCTACCTCCCCGACTCGCCCCGTTGGCTGGCCATGAAGGGCCGTATGGAAGAAGCTCGCGAAGTGACATCTCGCCTGCTCGGGAAGCCCATCGATGACGAGGAAGTAACTCTCGAAGTCAAGGCCATCCAGGAAGCCCTCGAGGTCCAGAGCCAAGGGGGAGGCTTCAAGTACAAAGAACTCCTGACCAACGGGCCTTCGCAAAATTTGAGGAGGACTTTGCTCGGCATTGCTGCACAATTCTTCCAGCAGATCTGCGGTAAGTTGGGAAGTGCGTTCGTTATCAGACGCTTTGACTGAGATGTTTTCACAGGTATCAATCTAATTACTTACTACGCTGGCTTTTTGTTCGAGAATTCCCTGGGTTTCGGTCCGGAACTATCCCGACTTCTTGCCGCTCTTAACGGCACCGAGTACTTCTTGGCTTCACTCGTTGCTCTACCGCTAATTGAGCGAACCGGTCGACGCAAGCTCATGTTATTCGGCGCATTCGGCATGATGGCGTCAATGGCAATCCTGGCTGGCACTGTTTCGACAGGCACAGTTGCCGAAAATGGAGCCCCCAATCTCGAGACTCGCTACGGAGTTACCGCGACAGTCTTCCTCTTTGTCTTTAACTCCTTCTTCGCCATCGGTAAGCTGCACCTTCAAGAATCAAAAGTTCTTTTACTTCAATACTAACGTCAAACCAGGCTGGCTCGGAATGACTTGGCTCTACCCCGCCGAAATCACGAACCTCCGAATCCGCATCCAAGCCAACGCCCTATCCACCTGCTCCAACTGGCTTTCCAATTTCCTGATTGTCATGATCACGCCTCCTGCCTTTGCCAACTTGGGATACCAGACATATGTCATGTTTGCGGTCTTCAACGCCGCCATCATCCCCTGCGTGTACCTCTTCTTCCCGGAACCCAAAGGACGGAGTTTGGAGGAGCTTGATGTTATCTTCGCCAGCGCCCATGCTGACAAGGTTAATCCCGTCAAACGGGCCATGGAGATGCGCCACGTCGAGGGCAGAGAGCTTGAGAATGAGTTGGAAAAGTATTTTGGCTCAAGTGAGATGGTTGAGGATGCTCGTCCTATGATGCACTGAGATGAGCGAAAATCATTGTAGGCTCTCGAAGCGCATTACTTTTCATTCACTCACCACTGAGATACCACACCGTGTTCGATTAATCAATTACATAGATCGCAGAGAAAAATTTTACACGATCAAAGGCGACTTCACTTTAGGCTCACAGTCTCACTTGAGGCTTCTACGGCTCATGCATAATCTTGCTTCGCTGAAACGCGTTAAAGTGATGCTGTTTTGCCCATTCGAGTCAATTTATTAGACTTCGGGGCCTTCGAAGCCTTGTCGAGGCAAGAGCCATGTTCCTAGGACAACTCACAACAAGGCCATCATTCTTCAGAACGAGGAACAACCGTCAGCCATGCTGCTCTTTCTTCTTGATCAGTTTAGTTGCGACTTAACAAAGCCTCTTGTGTTGTTCCCCCTTTGATCCAAAGATGGGCATTGTCGAGAATGAAGGAGAATCGGTTGGCAACAAAGACTCGATGCAAAGTTGAATGCCATTGTTTCGAAAGTATGGAAAGCCAACAGACATGTTCAGTATCTGTCACATGCTACGTGTGTCATATAAGTAGGCTCAACGTCGTTGATCTAAGACATTCCAATTTGTGAGTTATCAACACACTCTCCACCAGCATCCTCATCCCACTTGTACGACACCAGTAGCACACGAACTTAAGGTAACTTAAACTCAAGTCAAAATGATTTACACGGCTGAATACTCGGATAGTTCTGACACAGAAGGTTCTGTGTTATCAGTCAACTCGACGCGGGCTGCTCCTGCCGGTCAAGTCCGTAGCGCAACCCAACCCAACCCCCGTTCACTTCTGACTGCAATACTAGATTTCCCTCGAAACAACCCAAAACAGTTTATTTTCTTCATTTTTACCATATTTCTATCTTGGAAGCTAGAAATTTACAGCAATCTAGCAACGCCATTCAACGACTGGACTGCAGGGGAATGGGCCACGATTTTTCAATACACCTTCGTCCTTCGTTACACTCGCCTATTTTGCAACATCTGGGGAAGCTGGCGATACGAGCCGTCCCCAGTTCAGGCCTGGCCAAAATGGACCAACAGAGACGTCACCGTGATCCTCCCCACGATTGACCCAGGTAACGTAAAGTTCGTAAAGTGCATACTCTCGGTACTCGAAAACAGGCCCGCCGCCATCCTAATCGTCACCGTCGGCGCCAGGATGCGCCGGCGCTGCGAGAAAGTCGCCAGGCGCTACAAGAAACAGTATCCTTCCACCAGAATTGGTGTGAGCGCAATCCTCCACCCCTCGAAGCGCCGTCAGGTCGCCCACGCCGTACCGCACGTCGACACCGAAATCACGATCCTCGCTGATGACCACGTCTACTGGCCCAGTACCGAATTCATAACCTCGGTGCTGGCTCCTTTTGAGGACAACAATATGGGCGTGGTGGCGACCTACAAGCGCGTCATTCGCACGACACCTGGTAAGTGGTCTGCCATCTCCATTGTGAACCTGTGGGAACAAACGGCAATCGCTAGGTATACACGGAGCCGAGCTATGTCACGTGTCTTCGGCACGTGACACACCTCAGCTCCCTCCTTCCATATCACGAGCCTTCGCGTTTAGATACTCTCCTTAAGAACAACAACAGAACACCAGATTAACCCAACGATATTGCTACCGATCGCGATACCAGGAATACCTGTGTGACTAACCTGTGGTACACGCAAACCAACACTGATCAGTGGTTTTTTCAATCACAGATTAGCCAGGTATTTGCATTACCTACAGAAGAGACGTTTACGACCCCTAGGTCCTTTACGTGCTAATCAAGGCATCGTCGGCCCCTTGGCCCACGAGACCTTCACTTTTCCTTCCGACCCAGCGGTCCGTCGGAAAAGGCGTCCTCAACGCTGCCATCGTTGGCCTCGCGAAAAAGCTCTTTCTTACGCGCCAGTGCGCCTTTGGAAGAGGCCTCGCCCAACGTGGTATTCCTTTCACCTACTACCTCGAGACGCGAAGTACGCGTCTATTTGTTTTTATCTTCGAATCCAACAAGCCTCATATTACATTACTATCGCTAAAGTATAAGCAACCAAGATGGCGCAACGACCACCATTATCGTCATCACCAGATGTTCTTCCAGTCCCCGATGGATTCTACCGCTTCATCGATGACGCCAACTGGGGCATCTACGACCAAGAAAACTCCCTCCTCCTTGACGAGCGCGACAGCAAAACAATATGCTCCTACATGGCCTACAAGATCGCCACTTGGCTCCACGATGGCCTCTTGGGCCATGAGCTCTGGGAGGCGTTCCAGAAGGACTTCGCGGACTGGGACGAAGCCCTCTTCAACGCCGTTGATACCAGACCTCTGGGAATCCTCCGCGATCACCTTCTCCATCACGGCGTCTACATCAGCAAGGGACACAGGGACCAGAAGATTGCTCCCAACCTCGTGGGGATCCTGGAAGAAGAACACTTCCATCCCTGGACCGACGATGAAGTCGAGAGCCTGAGAGCCAAGTCCTCATACTTCGACAAGCTAGTTGACAACAATGACGAGTTCCTCAAAGATATCCAGCGAGGATATATCACTCCTGAACAACGCCGCCAGATGCGCGAAGAGCAGCAAAGACAACATATCAAGAAGGAGCCGGAATTCGACCCTGAACTGGATTTACAACTCCAACAGATGGTCCAGAAGCAACTTGCCAGGAACGACCGTATCAGAGAGCTTACAGAAAAGAGCAAGAGCCGCTGTTCGTCACCTCATCTTTCTCCCCGTCAATCACTGCTTCACCAAACGATACCTCGTCCATCTTCATCACAACAGCCTCGCTTCCAGCAAGGCCGAACCGGCTTTCAGAACGACCTTCCGCCCATTACCGGCATCCTACCGACTCACGAGCTTCCCAAAGAACCGAAACACACACAGCGCACCCCTTTCCAACCGCAATCCCATAGCGACGACTTCCATCGGGAGCGGCAATGGTTACATGAGAAACCCCCGTCCCGCCCTGCCCAGAATCAGCTTCCACAGCTACTTGCTAACCTCACAAAGATAACCACTGACGACATGAAATTCAGCGGCGAAATGTACGATGTATTTGACCTGAAGTTGAATATCTTCCGCGATAACTGCGATAAAGTGGGTATATCGACCCATCACGACCTTAGCCTTGCCTTCTCGACGATGCTTCGCGGAAAGGCCGCAACATTCTACTTCCATCGAATTTGCAACAACGGCCCCCGTGACTTTACTGTCATGGTCGACAAGGTCCGGCAGCACTTCGAGGGGCAGGAAAGCCACCAGAATTACCTCATGGAGTGGCAGTCGACCACTTTTCACCGCATGGAGCAAACTAACATAGGCAAGACCAAGCTTCAAGTGTTGGAAGCCCTCATAACCCGCCTGACGACAATTCAGTACGCCCTTCCCCGGGAGTACCATACTGACGAGGCTCTACGTCTTACCCTTCTCAACGCGTGCGCAGACGTCCCCGAATGCAAGCTGTGCTTGTATAACCCATCATTGACGCTCGAAGGAGTCGTCCATCAGCTTCGTGCTGCAATCAGCACTGAACTGAGGATCCAACAACGACCCGACCAACAATACGCTGCTAACCAGACCGATAACCAGCATTGGGTCGACCGTACCTACCAAGGCAACGGCAGGAGCAACAGATTCGGCCGTGGCAGCAGCGGCCCTCCACGAGGCAAATACACCTCTGACCGCAAGTGCTATATATGCAAGAAACCCGGTTGCTGGTCGACAAAGCACACAAAGGAGGAACGAAAAGTTGCATATGGCAAGTTCGAGAACAGTCAATACGTAACTGACAACTCCTTGGCTGCGTACAGCAGCTTCCTTACGCAATATGAGGGCAACGAGCCCTTTGACGACGATGATGATCAACCTTATCACAGTGAAGACGAGGACCTTCGTCAATACCTCCAGACCACGACTATTGACGAAGACCACACAACCCACGATACCTTCCACATCAGTACCACATTCTTCGGCGAATCGGACTTCAATGGAAAGACCATTACTTATTTCCTTGCGAACCAGTCGTTCCGTCACCAATTGATCAAAGCCGACCCTTGCGAACCTGCTAGAGAGGCAGCCCATCAATTCACACTCGACCGATACTCCTCTGACATCTTTCAAGGTATCTTGCCGGATACTGGAGCAGCCGGCCACTCCACGGCTGGTCACCTCCAAGTCTTGGCCCTTCGTCGCATATACCCAAGCGTACGAATTGACCCATCACGGGCCGGTGAAGCAAACATTCGCTTCGGTAGTGGTGATCCCATCGCCTCGAGTGGTACTATCATGGTCCCTACACCATTCGGACCCATCGACTTCCACGTGGTGCCCGTCAACACCCCTTTTCTCCTCTGCTTGAGAGATATGGACCGGCTTTTCGTCCATTTCAATAACCTTACTAACCAACTCATCCAGGGTAACGTCGTCGTACCTGTTGTTC
>NW_026851490.1:0-123058 GCF_030913505.1 Colletotrichum phormii
AAGCAATACCCCTACTAATAAACCTCCCCCTATACGAGAGCGACCATTGTTTGAGTACGGCCTCCCACCATCATCTGGCCAACCATATCATCTCCTTCCTCAGAAAGCAGCCGCCCTAGCGTTAGCCAATTCTATGGAGTTGGTGATCCTTAAGGGCAGCGCGACCTTATCACCGAGCTCCTAGCCGATATATTATAAGATACGCGACCTCTTGCATACGATTACCTTAGTATGGAGCCTACGCTATATTTTACTCGTTATTTCCCTAAAGGAATCATAAAAACCCAGCGGACTACTCTCCCACGACTTTCTCTAGAGCATAGCCCCTCTCCTCCTGACGAACAGTCCCAGCAACCTTCCCATCCTATAACAGAGCAGTTTAATAGTGCTCTTCAGCTTGTTCTATAGGTTGTTGGGACTAATCAACAGCTAACAACGGCACTCCTCCGATAACAAAAGTATGTCCGTTAATGGCAAGAAACATGGGGTCCCCAAGTTAACCCACTACCTATTTACCCCTACGGCAATCCTCCCCTCAAAGCGAAGCGTCTTTCCGAACTATAGCCTCCTACTATACTCTAAGTAACCGATCCTCCTCTCCTCCTATAACCGAAATCCCAAACCCACCGATTCCTGGCGATCTAGAGCAAACCTATGATGCCCTCTTTGACCGAGTTAATATCTTTATAAGAGCTAATGGATTTGGCATTGTAAAGCGGAATAGGTATAAAGCTCGAGGCCGAATCATTCGATACACCTTCTAGTGTGATCGGTTTGGCGAGCCTGGGCCTACATAAGGTGCTGGCATTCGATAGCGCAAGTCTCGTAAATGCGGTTGTAAATGGCAAGTTATTGCCGAGGCTCAAGAGGAGGGCAAGTGGCTCTTACGTTATTACCTAGACCCCAGCACAGTTAGCATAATCATGGCCCTAGCCTTGAAGCTACTGTACACCCTTTATATCGCAGGCTTACCCAGCCACTTCAGGATGCCATTGAAACTACAAGCCGACGAGTTGGGATTCGGGCTCGCGATGTGCGTGCTGTTGTCCAGGAGCAGTTCCTAGAGTCCTTATTCACCCAGCGAGATATCTATAACGCTAGGACTTGTATAAACCGAGAGAAACTAGCGGGATATTCGCCAACTGTAGCATTAATCAAGCTGTTTGATGAGGGAGATATCCTATACGTGGTGAAATGGGTAGACGTCGAGCCAAACCGCCTTATTGGCCTTGTCTGGACCTTTCCCTACTGTCTCTAAATGTGGAAGCGATTCCCTGAGGTGATTAGCTTTGACAACACCTACAACACCAATCGCTTTAAGCTCCCTCTCTTCCAAGCTACTGGGCAGACCTGCCTTGGATCTGTTTACAACGCTGCGTTTGGCCTTATCGATAACGAGAGACTAGAGGGTTTCCAGTTTCTCTCAGCAGGGATCCGCCAACTCATGGACCAACACTCAGTCCGTTACCCTACTGTTATTATTACAGACTACGACAAGCAGATGAAGGCTGCACTGAATGAGCAGTTCCCAGACGTTCAGCAACAACTCTGCATCCACCACATCAATTCTAACGTTATGCTCAGGGCTAATCAGAAGTGGGTTAAGGACCGCAGCTGTAGCAGTAACAGCAGTGAGTCTGATGACGAGGGATATCAGCTACCAACACAAGCAATGGCCACGCTAAGTGTTGAGGATGAGGCCTATATCAACACATCTGTTGATGAGCCCCCCCTCATACGTATCGTGGGGTCCTTATGATGTGGAAGCTTGTTGTTTTTGCTGAGACTGAGCACGCTTTTGAGAAAGCCTGGACCAAGCTCTGTAAAGAGTTTAACTACCAACGCCCAATCCTCCAGTACCTCCACATAACATACCTACCTTTAAGAGCACAGTGGGCCCACTGCTCTATCCGAAAATACCAGAACTTTGGTGTTCGCGTCACCTCTGGCACTGAGTCAAGTAATAACAACATTAAGAGTTATCTCTTAAATGGTCTTAGTCACCTATATCGGCTTGTTGATGTTATGCAGGATATGATTGGTGACCAGGAGATACGCTTCAGGCAAGCTTGTGCTGAGGATGAAGTGCTTATAGGCCGGGAGTATATAGGTACTCGCTTTGAGTACCTAGGCGAACTTCGAACGATGCTTTCCTCAAAGTGTCTTGCATTAATTGGGAAGTAATACCGGCTGGCAAAGAAGGTAATGCCGTCTGGTACGAGGCCATTCCCAGCCCCCCTTGGAGACTATGGTCCAGACTGCACTGTTTTAATTGAGCTGGGTATCCCATGCTGCCATAAGATCTATTCCTAAAAGTTAGATTCAGCTACTTTTAGTAAATGGGAGGTACACCCTCGGTGGCGTTTTCGAGAGACGTCTTCCTTAGATCCATACCGCCGGATCCTTGACCCTAAGATTGCTGCATCCCTCCGCGGCAGGCCAAAGAACACAGTGCAGCCTGTCCCATCACAACTAGCCTTACCTGCAGAGGGCTAGTCAGCTAGACAAGCCCGCACTACCTACAGCAGCTAAGGCGCAAGTAGTAAGAAGCGAGGCCGCCCACCTGGGAGTAAGAATAAGTCGACGCTAGCTGGGCTTACATAAGAGACAAGTTAGCCAAGTTAAAGCTAGATATTAAGCTCATCCCAGCGACAAACAAGGAGCTAGTCTAGTGTTCTTGGTAAGGGGAGGATAACAGGGAATTATGTAAGTGGACGGCCGATGCAGCCTAGTGTTCGGAGGAAACGGAGTTAGTGGGAAATGGTCTGTAGTGACGATGAATTTTTGCAACCACGTCGCAAAAGGTAGTTAGGTAATAGGCCTTTCGAGGGGTTATATAGTCCCTATTTGAGATTTACAAACCTGGGGTATAAGTAGGCTGTAATACGTACTTTTAGAAATCTCAAATCCGAGCTTAGGTTAGAGAAGAGGGCAGGAATAGCCATGTTAGTGCAGTCACCCTCACCGCCTTTATGGGGAGGTATTGTTTTTTTGAGCCAATCAAAAGGTCGAACAGCGACGCCGGTGTAAGGTCGACGCCGGTGTATCAATTTGCGACGCCGGTATATCAATTCCCTTTTTAGATAAGCTGAGTGTTACGACCCAACATGAAGACCAGGGCGTGCCCCGCTGACGCCTAGCGGCTACGGCGCATCATATATGCAGGACGGGACGTTGATGATGATGATGATGATGATGTATTTAACGTCTGGTAACAAAAGGACGTGCCGGGCGCTATGCCGACATGGTCTATACTAATCTAAACTATATTACAGGCTACCGTCTTCACCTATGCAGGACGGGACGGAACATTGGGGAAACCCCAGGAACGGAAGAACTATGGTACAAGTCACGTGATGATAAGAGATATGATAAGGGATAAGGATATGTTGGATATGCGGCATATCCAACATATCCAGACAAAGTGGACTGTTCAGCACTGTTCAGTTAGGATCGGACTTGTATATAAGGATGGACTCGAGCTGGGCTCTAGGACAGACTTTCCATAGCTTCTTCAGCAATTAACTTCGTATCAGGATTAACATCCGCTTTCAGCTACTACCTTGACAAGACTACGATTGATCACCGAAGCCTTACCTACCCTTACGATTGACAGACATAGCTTCCCTGAAGCTATCCCCGACTACGATTACTGTTACCAGTTCCGCAGCCTCAACTTCTGCAAACTACCCCTACGACTAGCTGGCCGTAACACTTTAATTGCTCCTGTTCAGTAAGTTGACCCTACGAAACTCACTAACAGTAAGAACGACGATGTCTTCCCAAGCCACCCCGTCCACTTCCAACGACTCCAAGGGTAAGGCCCCTATGCCCGCCAAAACCCTGGACGAAGAAATGAAGGACGTCGAAGACTCGGAAGAAGAACTTGACTTCACTCGTAAGGTCTATGAAAACCTACAGAAGAAAATCAAGAAGAACGACTCCGACATTGCCATGATGCAACAGATGTTCAATGACGCTATGGAGCGACTTGAGAACAAGACCAAGGAAGCGGACTACCTTACGGAGAAGGTCAATACTCTCCACAGTGCCGCTAACATCATTAATACGCCGCATGACGGACGAGAGAAGCTCAGGCTCAACTCACCTCAAGCCTTTGACGGAACCCCAGGACAACTGAAGGGATTCCTCACGCAAGTCAGAGCCTACCAACGCTTCCACGGAATGAACTTTAAGGACGAAGCCGAGAAGGTCATCCATGCCGCCTCCTTTTTAAAGGGAAAAGCCCTCGCATGGTTCGAACCACATCTTACCGACTTTATGATAACCAACGACTGGGACACTCTCAAGCCAGAGACCCAAGGTATCTTCGAAGGACTGCACGGATTCGAAAGTGCACTTCTATCTCTGTTCCAAGAACCAGATGAAGAACGACAATACGAACGAGAGCTCTCAAACCTTCGACAGAAAGGATCAGCCTCGCATTACGCCGCAGATTTCAGACGAATCTACGCCCGACTTAACTACTCCGACAACGCTAAGATCTTCATGTTCTATAAGGGCTCAAGGAGGAAGTCAAGGACGAACTATCTCGACAAGACAGACCCAACGACTTCTTGAAATATGTCGAACTAGCTATCAAGCTTGACAATCGACTTTACGAACGACGAAGGGAAAGGAAACAAGTCCCGCAAGCAAACACTGGGAAACGCTATCAACCGCGCTTCCAAGGACAGAACCGCCCTAGAAACAACCATTGGCAGAACCGACAAACCACGGCCTATAGACACCATAGTAGACCGATGGACCTCAGCATGGCCAAACGAGAACAACCGTACCAGAAGGAAGTCTTCAGGTGCTACAACTGCGACAAGCCAGGACACATGTCCCGCAACTGTCAACAACCCAGAAGGATCCAGCAGCGACCTGTGCCCGAGAAACAGATCAGGATCGCTACCAAGGAAACTCCTCACAAGCAACTCTCTTGGACAGCATGCTACGACGACAACTGCCTTACCCATCAAGACAGTAAGGAAAACACGGGATGGTACCCTAAGGAGCCCGCCAGCATCAAGACCCTCGCTATGACAAGCAGGCAAGAGGTCACGCAACGACCGAAGACCCTCGAGGATCACAACAAAGAATGCATTCAGACATTGTCCACGGCCTACGAAGCCGTCAGGACACGACCTAGCAGCCATCCGAGACGAGCTCAAACACTTGCAGCAGTCGGAGGAAGACTCCAGAAAAGAATGACTACGAAGGACAAGAAATCCCTAGGCCCCTCAAAACAAGAGATCACGTTATTTACAGACTAAGTAATAGCTATAAAGACGTCCTTTCGGGCTTTATAATACTTAGCCTCTTTATTAAGAGCTATAAGGATAGCTCTAGTAGCTGTCCTAGTTATAATTAAGGGCCCCTTAGCCGTTAAGGAGGTTATTATTGGGGCGTCGGGCTAGCTTCCCACGAGGCTAGGCCGGAGTGGCTAGGCCTCGGTTTCGCGGCGGCGTTTAGCCCTTGAGGATAGGGGCGGCTCTAAAGACGGTCCAGAGCTTCGATTAGGGCCGGCCGAGGAGGCCGGTAACGGTCCAGAGCCCGCCGGAGGCTGCGAGGCCATCGTGGGAGGGCGCCGGAGGAGAGGTGAAGGGTCTTCAGCTGTTAAGGACTTGGGTGGTAGCCCACTTATTACACTAACAGTAGATGCCAAGAAAAATTAGGCGAGGGAAGTTTTGAGGGGAGTGTTGTTTTGGCTGTGCAAAGTGACGGGAAGATTGGAGACTGCTGGCCGGATGTTGAAGGGGCCGTTTTGTGACACTCGACCGGAGCAGAGTGCAATAACCTCGAGAAAATATAAGGGTAGCAAGATCCGAGGGTAAGGTCAAGTGCTTATTCAAGAAGATTTGACTACCGTTTCGGGGAGAGAATTTGCACAACATAATGTCATCGTTGAGCTACCTCGTAACGAGAGACACGACTGGAAAGCATCACTATTCCCACCCTAACACATGGGACTATGCCAGAGCATAAATTCGTCTCTCAGCCTTTCGTAACTCAGCATGCTTAATTTTGTTCCTTTCCAATCTTGTCTAAGCACTAGCTAGTGTGTCGACCACCCATAGCAGATTCCCACGTCACTTTCTTCGAGTGTCTGCTATCCTCCCCACCTCCGACTTTCACCTTTTACCGTGGACGCGTGCTGTATACGCGTGCCTTAGGCTATCAGACGCGATACTCATGTTGGGTACCTACTCAATTGCGCTACTGTTGATGGTCACGTGGGATCTGACCGTCAACATGATGTCTTTGCGTAGCTAAACACACACTTCTCATATGTTCATGGTTGTGCTTCAACATTGGTACCATCACAATAAGAGAAGATCATTTACGATATGTTGTCCATTGGGTTAAATTCTGCTGGAAACTATTTCTATTGTCCCTGACAACCGTAGTTGTAGTAGGAGTTGGTGCGCTTGACATGATCAGTGATGGGTGAGTACGAGTAAATAGCTGCGTGTAAGTAAATTGATGAAGCCCCGATCAACCAGACCG
Organism: Colletotrichum phormii; assembly: GCF_030913505.1. Lineage (NCBI taxonomy): Eukaryota > Fungi > Ascomycota > Sordariomycetes > Glomerellales > Glomerellaceae > Colletotrichum > Colletotrichum phormii. Next base: position 6,514 of record NW_026851490.1, read on the forward strand.
CCCCTTGCAACTGTATGTGGTCAACAGCGCTGGAGTGAAAATGGCAGCAGTTCTTGTCCCAGTTGCGCGCAATCCCCACACTTGCCCAGGTGGTGGAATACTCCAATGTGTTGACGCCCGTGTATTCACAAATCGCCGCGTCCAAGTACCAAGGTGCCCGCCCACCCATTTCCACAACTTCACCTTCTGGCTCGCGAACCTCTTTTCTCTTCCACCTGCCACCTTCATCAGCACATGTTACCATTACGTTTGGTACCTACGCAGGTAAAATATCCTAGCCACTTGCCTATTGCTTGGGTCGGTTACCGAGGGGACAAGTACGCATTTTCTGTCAGGTAAATATGTTCGACCTTTCATTTTTACTTCCTTCACTGTTTCCTTTTTCCATTCATCCTCTATCGCAAAGCATTGAAAATATTCCGTCTTCAACTAAAGCGGTTGTGCAAACAGAAACTCGCTCCCTGACTGCCTTCTTACAGTCCTCCGGCATCATCGCAAGGACATGGAGAGACCCTCTCCGTTCGAGGCCATTCGAAAGTCAGTCTTCTAGTCTCACCCTCGCTTTTTAACAGCGCATCTAACCAAGGAGGACACAGAGATTTCGATAACTCTTCCCTCTGTGGCAGAAAGCAATCAAGCCGTCAGTATGGACGCACAACCCAAATCATCCCACGACGCAGAAATGGTGCAGATGCCCATGCAAGCCTTTCATCGATTCCCTGCACTGCCGACTGAGATACAAAGATTCATCATCAAGGCTGTGGCCAGCAAGCACTACAGTCCCCCAATCTCCGATCCTATACAGAGCACATGTCCCAACCTCCGGCCTAAAGGTGGGCGTCGCCGCGAGGCTCAGGCTACTCTTGCCAACGCGTGCTTGGTCTCGAAGCATTTAAAAGCCCTAGCACAACCTCTGCTCTATAGACATTTTTGTCTTTCCATATCGTGGCCCTCAAAAAATCTCAAGTTCTGTAGCAAAGATTTCTTAGCCCTCGCCAACTTTGTTGCCACCATCAACGATAAACCAATCCTCGCCAACATGGTCCGTGAAGTCGAGATTATCGAGAATCGCATTTCAGAATCAGTTGATGATTCCAGTGCCTTTGGTCCGATTCCCACAGATCTCAAAGCTCGTCTCCACGAAGTTGAAGCCGACGGCCACAAGTTCGACTCGACTCGCTTTATCAAAGACATGGGCCCCGCAGCACTATGTGCCTTGATCCAGATTCTTGTCCTCAAAGCTCGCAAGATTGAACTGCTCAAGCTGGTGTTGCTCAATGAAACCGACACGGTTGTCTGGCGGCCGCTGCTCGAACATATCATCTGGGTCCGAGAACAAGCACATGGCCGGGCATGGAACTTGCCGAACCTCGAGGGATTTCGCATCAAGCACAGTGACGATGACAACGATGACCATTGGGAACACAAAGACGGGATGTCACTATCCAATCCCATTGTGGCCAAAGAGTTGATGATTCCTTTGTCCAGCCCCAATCTTGAGGAGTTTTGTTTTGATCGATGCGATGCGGTCGACTCACAATTACCTGTGCTGAAGAAGCTCAGATATCTTGGTGCCCAGAACGTCTTCCTCAAATACAAAGAGCTGGAAAGTATCTTGAAAATGAGTAGCAACCTGGAGATCTTCTCTTATTACTCAGCCTCTTTAGTAGATACGTGGAGAGAAAGAAACGTCTACAACTTCCAAGAGAGCGAAGCATGGGGCACCGAAGCCTGCCCCTATGAGGTCACACCCAGAGAGATGTCGATCCTGTTGCTAAGACACAAGAAGACACTCCGCACCATTCACATTTTTCGACGCAGCTTCGAACTTGACGAAGAGCCTACCATCTTGTCGCTGACTCGCTTCAAGGAACTCAAGTACCTTCTTCTTTGGGGCAATGGCCTCTTAAACCCGTACAGCCCGACGTACTACCCCAGTGGTGTATATCGGCATAGCGTTCTCCAACCCATTCTTCCTGAGAAAATTGTGAGCGTCACGAGCAACGACTTCAAGTATTTCGACATTCTCAACCTAAGCGCCGAGCTTGAGAATGGAGAACAACCCTGCCTAAGAAATCTGTGGATTCCGAATTGGCCAGACATGGAACTTTCAGCAGCAGAAGAGAGATATGCGGACCCAATTCTACCCTTTGGACATGCTCTGGTGGCCAGGAACATCAGATGTGGACCGATACAGAGCCAAGCTTCCGCCGCTTCGAGATTCAAAAGTTGTACCCCAGGCAAACAGGATGACAACAGCAATTCAGTCTACTGCTGCCCTGGAGACGGGCTACCGCTACTGGACCAACTTTTTTCGAACATTGGTGAAGATTACGCTGGATGACACGGAGTCAGCTTGAGAAGAGTCGCGGAAGGAGAGGGGGTTGAGCCAAGGCAATGAAGGTTGTGTGCAACTATGCCTTGAGGCAAGTTTTGTAAAATAGAGTCATCAGTGGATGATAGTGCAGGATACATGTAGGTAATGCGGTACTGGTCACACCATCGGAACGCGGTCATCGTCAAGGTGTGGATAGATAAGATAATTGGACCTTCCTCACCCTCAAGCCATGGGGAAAGATGCTTTGAGTTTGCACTGAGTTAATGCTGACGCGAAGAAATCAGACAAGGTTCCAAGCAACCAGACGCCAAGATGCCAAAGTCTAGCTCGAATCAAAAATTAGTCGTGGCGAGAACGACCACGCTGTCCCTCGACTTTTCGCCATCGTCCCATATAACATCTACAAATGTCGTAATCACAGCTGAGAACAGGCCAAGCCTCATAGCTTCTTAGGCCTGTTCACAGAGCTTTTAATGTCGAGATATTGACGTTATTCAGAAGTCTAAATTTGCTCGGCCCTCATTCGCCCGATCTCGTCCAGCCAAGAAGCTGCGCCGCATGATGTACGCACGAAAATTGAATACATACGGAGGATGAAGCGTATGAATTGGTGTTCATGCTGATGAATCAAAGTTGCGATGAGCCTCTCAACGCGTCACGTTGATGGGCGACAACTGTTGGATACACGTAGCCTATAGGTTATATTTGTTTGAGTAGTAGTTCCATTGCTCAATCATCAGTTCACCCGCTGCACACGAGTCGAGGTCTTTTGCCACGTTCAAATAAGCTTGAAAATGAGTCAAACACACTTGTTGAAATCCAAGCTAGCAGTAAAGCTAGCGGTTAAGATTCCCCCAACGGTGTAGGAATGCGGACACAAACTCATCATATTGCGTGTCGGGAGCAGCCGAAGAGCTACCCCTCACTGTGCCACCATGATAAACTTTTGGTATTGACTCTTTGACCGGGTCTCTTTAGAGTTCTTCCAGCTCGTTAGGGGCTACTAAACAATTCAGCTACCGGATTGATCGGGATTAAAGCTGTAGAAAGCATCTGCCGGCTGAGCAACACTTGGAATACTAGGTAGCTCGACATATGCCATGGTCGAATTCGACCTTTTTTAACGATACCTGGTTGATGGTACGGTTATTTTTGGCGCCGGGATTCTGGGACGCCGACTGCCGTCACATCCTGTCATTGACATGGAACTCGGCTACGGATGCTTCTTGGACTTGAGTCGGTGACGGCGTATCGTAATCGTCCAAAGTAGAGTCAATGCATTCTTGTCAACGGTTCTTGAAGGATATGAGACAAGCTAACCTATCGTAGCTTACCCTTCACCATAAGATGGCGTCTGACCCCTGTCCTTGCTTCACATCCCCCGCCAAAGTCGCATCGTCTAATGAACACAACAAATTTCTAAAGCACGAACAAGAACAGACTCACATGATGTTCGCACTTCTAGCTGCGGGATGGCGCTTAGCAAAGCTGGGCATTTTGACTTGGCGGTTGAACATCGTCCACTGATCTTTCGCATGGTCTTCGTCGATCTAGAAAGTTTGAGCCGTCTCGCGTCATTAGGAAACTCTAAGAACTCTCCATGCGGTGAACTACTCCGTTGACTCCGTTTTAGATTATGCCTTGATAGGTCGAAGCTGGTCTATTTCCGGGTAGTGAGCTGGAACGTTGTTGATGATGGCAAATGCGCGGTCGGTGTTATCATACTATTCACGAGAGAACGTGCGCTCTTCTGATCTGATAAATCCCGTCGTTGGGCTATAAAGATGATGGGAACCCACATCCTCTTTGTCTTGCAGATGGTTAGGCTCATCGGTGTCTTCCACGAATAGGCTCACACAGAGAAAAAATTCAGCGGGATTCCGCCAATACATTTATCATTATGCTCAACCTTTGGAAAGAGGCTCTTGTTGGGGTACTCCTCATAGAGTCATTTGGCTCAGCCATTGCTCTCCCACCTAGACCTCTTATGCCCAAGTCAGACGAGCTCTCCCTTCAGGGTCATCACATTAAGCAGCGAGACAATCTGTCCCCTCATGCAGGACTCTTCATTCGAGATGATGACGACGATGACCGTGAGTAGCAACAATGTTGGTGAGATCTGACAATGGATTTCAATGCTGACGGGATCCACAGCACCGAGGCCACCCAATGGACCGCCCCGGCCTGATAACAACCCGCCACCGCCGCGTCCTCCTCAAAGAGATGAGGATGACGACGACGATCGTGAGTTCACTGAAGAAGCAGGATATTTATTATCTAACAATAAGACAGAACCTCGTCCTCAACAGACTCCTCCACCTCCCCCTAACCCTCCTAACCCTCCTCCTAACCCACCACCGAACCCATCCAACCCGCCTCCCAATCCCAATCCGCCACCACCACCACCAGCTGTGACGAACATGGATGATGATGAGGACGGTACGTAAAAAACGTCAATCGGCGATCGTGTAAATAGAATCATGCTAAGTTTGCAGATGCCCCCGGCCAACAAGATATGGATGACTGAACGTTACTGTTGCGCTCGATCACGTTTGTGATCGGGCACACCACGAGCCCTGTGCTATTGTGATTAAGCTTGTGGAAAGAACGTACTATAAAGCGCGGCTATATCACTTTCGTTTATTGTATTACTACTTAGGCTATTTGCTTTAGGCTACGGTAATATGCGTTCGGTTCAGGTTGTGTTCAGATTGAATGAAGAGTGTGTCGACTGTTGTGAGATTATGGCGGGATCCTCAATGTCAATACTCTAGTAACAAATCATGTTTGCTTTACCCGCTCCCTGACTTCTTGAAATGTACCTAGAGGAATTGAAGGATCCCGTCAACACAACGACGGCTCAAGATCCTCATACGAGTAGAACTTCCCAAAATCTTAAGCTGAGAATGCATCTTTTGTCTGTAATCATCTCCCTTTCGCCGCTCAACATCACGGGAAGACTAGGAGGTTGCAAGTCATGTTCGATAGCGGCTGTCTATATTGGCTTCATGTTTCTTTTCACCGCATGCTCGTTAAATGTACTCACGGCCGTCTCGAAACCAAAAATATTTGAGGAGCGGACGTGTCGCTAGTCTGCAAGCCTCCGTGTTGCGTTTTATGAATGCAAGCACCTGCTACCGAGCTCTCAAGAACATAGCATGAAAAGCGAATCAGGCCAGAGAAATGCCATGTCGGAATCGACTTTGTCGGATCTTTTCGATAAGTGTAAGCCTAAGGTACTTAATATACACAGGCCAAAAAGTCGACTCGCGTGATCGTTCATCCGGCTTCAAGGCTTCTTATCGTCAATGCTGTTATATATCAAGGAGCGGGTAAGGTTTGGTGTTACACAAGGGTAAACAGACCCTCGGATTCACAGAAACTCTCGGAGTACGGTACTGAAGGCTGTATCAGCACAGGCTTCAGCAGCCTAATCGGCAATTCATCTGAATTCAATATCAATCATCAAGAGCCTCATGATCAAGCTTCATCTGGCTCTCACCATACCGAGTTACACCCGTCTCCGTGTCGTGTTGCATTCCGCAGTGAGTCCAGGCGCGGCATCTCGGAGACTATACCTCAGGGGCTCTGTCGTTGTCAAATAAAAGACGCGGTAGCCATGCGGGGTCCTGAGGTGTGAAACAACTTCAACTCCTCAACCCGTTGCTGTGAATAAGACGTTTGCAGTATTGGGCGGGGATTACTCACGGCAGATTATTTTTGGCTCCAAAACAAGCTTTCCGCGGTCCACCTCACGCCCCGGAAGCCGGTAAAGCTGAGCTTTGAAACATTTGTTCAAGGCACTACGCTGTTTGACGCTGTCAGCAACCGAGTAGATGTTGCTCGCCAGGGGCTTTAAGGAGATCAAGTCATTCACGTCTCGTAAGGTGGAAGAAAAGTGTGTTCTCTGCTTCCACTCACTGGCTCTAGGTCTACTTCATGTGCAGCAGGCATGTAACAAGTAGGCTGCGATTCGATGCAGGCGCGATCAATTAACGAGACGACATCAAATTCTATCATCCAGAAGAAGCCAACTTTGGAAACCCACCAAGAACGCAACAGCCTTGGGAAATTGCCACTGATTGTCATGATGTCTTCACCCAGAGTCAAGGTTCGTACAATTGTCAAATTCCCTTGCCTCCACCACTATTGGATCACATCAAAAGGTCTCCTGCTCATAGAGACGAAACAGTCATTCAGAAGGAGGAGATACAGCGCTACGAATACTGAAGACGTTCTCAAAGCGAGGCAAGACAATGAGAATGAGAATGAGCCAGATGAGAAGGACGATGAATGCGACGATGACGATGATGAGAAGAAATGCACAAGAACAAGAACCGGGCAGAACAGCACCGCAACAGTGACACAGACACAAGCACAGCCATCTACAACGAGTACAAACCTTCCCAGTAATACACCCGTTCCGCCTTCATCGACGTTTGCCCTGTCGTCTCCTTCCCCTCTTCCACCTCCACCACCGCCACCGTCGGCCTCTTCGACGCAGCCAACAACCTTACTTACATCGACGCTGAGCTTAGCTCCATCTTTGGCCCCAATCCCTCCGGCAACAAGTGTGCCGACTTCCAGCACACCTCTTGCCGCAGAGACATCGACGTTATCATCCAACATCATTCCACTGCCAACAAGTCAAACACTAAGCACCAGTTCCTTAGTTACTGGTGCTCCGGCAACAACCGTATCACCACCGCCTACACAAGCTAGTACCAGCTCAAACAATGCCGGAAGGACAACTGGGATCGTCTTTCTGATTCTTGGTGAGTTGGTCGTGAACTATTTGTGACGTGCAAGAGCAGCTACTGATGAACAGGTGACATTTAGCCTTCTTTGGCTTGTTCGCAGGCTTTTTCTTCTTCGGGAGGTGGCGGAGCCGTCGTCAAGCCCGTAAGACCGAGAAGGCAAAGTCCGTCGTGGGAGAGCCAACAGTTCCCCCTCGTCCGGACAGACCTGACAGACCTGAAGGCCCTGGTCTTCCTCCGCTGACCTCCAATCCACCCATGGCGTCACTTCCCCCTCCGCCCCCGTTCCAGCGATCCTTTGGTCAGCCTCCTCCCAGGTCATCAGATATCCGCGACTCATCAGTATCCAGCAGGTACGGCTTAGACCCGGGTCCAAGTTCACAAAGACAACAAGCACTGGATCAGACCGACTCTACGATGGCTGATATCACACCATCATCGAGAGATGAGAAGCCACAAGCTACGTACGCGATACCCGCATTCTTTCAATCTGCCATAGAACGAAGGCAGAGAAATGCAGCAATGGCACAAGCCTGGGTGGAAAGCTGGCCTCCACCTCCATACATTGGTAGAAAGGAGCCAAGAGGGTCTTCCTTGAGAGGAATGATGTCAAGACTTTCCAGGACTTCGAATGCATCTGCAATGTCACCAATATCGTCTTCGGGGCAGCAGACATTCTCAACCGTCTCTCAGGAATCTTTGATCCTTCCTTGGCGAAGCTCCACCAGCTCAAGTAACTCTAGCTTGTCGAGCGGCTGGGGTGACGGGCCACTAATACCTACGCCCGTTCTTGTGGCGGAGAAGCCGTTGATCGGACGCAAAGTTTACATGACCGCGGTGAATCGGGGAAGTGAAGTTGCACCCGTCCAGCAGACGCCTACGCAAGTTGTATGACGGAACATCTGGGATCACAGTTGCTTCAAACGGTAATTTTCCTGGTAATTTTTATTGCTTTCCAAACATGTAAAGTAGCACTCAATAGATACGAAATTCCTCGTAAAAGTACTCCAGGTGTCGAAAGTCAATGCACCTCCAGCTGTGCATCAAGAATAGGAGGCTAGCTCCGGCAACCGCACTCGTTGTGACAGACCGGAACCTGTTTGATTACTGCTTCATAGAGAAAGTACTTAATCTTAGCATCGTATTTCCCCGGACTCAATCTTTCGGGGGCCGAAGGCTGATGGAGTTCTGAACATCGCACAGGCAGACATCAGATGCCGGTGGGATGACAGCACTGAGGGTCTTGGCTAGAATGATTCATAGTTGCTCACTTGTCCTCATCTTGTACATCCAACTTAGATCCCCCCAATCGCTTCCCGTTGAGTTAGATCAGACGACAATGATGCATGGATGGTGCTGGATGATTCATTCTGACTAAATCCATATGCATGGAAAATGGCGTCAAAGCTCCATGTCTAAGTTGTAGATGCCGTCGAAGAACCCGTCCAATTGAGATGCATTCTCGGGCATATAATCAATGGAATCCGCGACTCAAGTTACATTGTTTCTTCTTGACATATCAGGCTAGTTAATTATCATCTGACTCTAGAGCGCGCGGCGCAGAAACCCCGATCACGATTGAGGCTCCTCCCCTTGAATATCACCAGACAGCAACACGTGCAACATTAAATACACACAAGGCAAGTTCCCCGAATCCCATAGGCCCTCCCCTTTCCACCTTCTACTTCCGTGAGTGAAAACTGTTTTGCCGAACGGACTGCCTCGCCGTGTGCGTGGTCATGAAGACCGAATTGAATCGACATCGCCTGAGCTTTGTAGACTCCCGTCAATGTTTTTGAACAAAATTGTTTGAAAGCTTGCTAATATCGAAGGCCATTCGTGGTAATCAGGATTACAGCATTTGCGAGTTTATTCTACCATACATATACATGGGAAAAGATGCAGATCCCAATCAAGCAGAGCCATCTCTCTTTTTGATCAAATCCGTCTCAAAATCGAGCCCAGCTTCCGTTCTCACCACCCCATACAATGACGAAGAATCAAAGGGCCGCCCTTGAGTGTCTGAGATCTTCTTCGCTTCTTTCAGATGCCTGGCAGCAATATCGGCGATATCGAGACGCACACCAGCCTGTTCTGCACAGCTCAGGCCATGCCCGACATCCTTCATTGCCAGGGACAGGTCAGACCACGGTCTCTCATCCCGAGGCGGCAAGTAGGCACCCGTTGTCAGACGCTTAGACATGCCTTGTGCCAAGGGTCCAAACTGCTGCCCAAGAAGGTCTTCCATTGCCTCACTGCCGAGTCCAGACTTCTCTGCAAATACTTGAGCTTCTGCGACTAGCTCCATCATCCCCGCGGTGACGAAGTTTCTGCGGTATGTTAGCAAGATTGAACGATGTATAGAAAAGTGCGGTCTCATCTTCTACTCACCCAGCTGTCTTCATAATGCTGGCCTTCTGCACATCTTCTTCTAAACGGATGATGCCTCTACCCATGACGCCGACAATGAAAGGTTTGATCTTCTCTACGGCGTCATCAGGTCCTGCCACGATCCAAAGCAGCTTACCCTGCGCGGCGATTGGGCTTGCCCCAAACACAGGCGCAGCAACGAACTGGGCTTGCTTGGCTGCCAACCTATCCTTTGCCTTTGCAGATGACAAGGGATGGACTGTGGAAGTGTCGACAATGATCTTGCCGGTCAGATCACCTGCGGCTGTGTTGTCAAGGATTGCGTCCAGTGTCGCCTCGAGTGCTTTATCGTCGCTGAGAGATATGAACCCGATATCTGTGTTCTTGACGAGGTTGACGATGTTCGGTTGTGGGGCTCCTCCGGCTTTCTCCAGCGGAGCGCCTCGGGACATAGTCCGGTTGTGAAACTGAAGGCTGCCAGCAAAGTGCGTCTTGAGATGGTTCTGCAAGTTCGTGGCCATGCCGAGACCCATCGATCCGAGACCTGGTAGCTATGTCAGTATAAATTGAGAGTCGAGTGACAGTTCAAGTCAGTCAGTTCTCGCCGATCCATCCCATCCGCGGGTACAGCGCCGAAGATACCGTTGAAGCGACGCTCATCTTGTCGGCTTGGCGGCTGGTCGGATTTTCTAGGGGTACCTGGAATTCGAGTGTTTAGAGGTTGTGATTGTGATAATTGAGTAACGAATGATGAATTGCTTGTAGTTTTGGTCTCCAATCATATTTCACAGAGGTTCTGCAGCCCTTAAATTCCTTGCCAAGAGTGAGTCAATCGTGATGTGAGGTAAGCCGGAGATCTGCGGACGGGTGATCCCCGCCCCTCATCCGTCGGTGTTCTCTTCCGAAGTCCGACTCCGCTTTCGGCGCTCCGGCATGCCCGAAAGGGCAATGCATCTAGAGTTCAAGCTCAAGCGAGAAAGCTTACATTGGTTAGACAAACGAAAGTTGATCAAAAACAAGGCGTCCGCTTACGAAAAGCTTCTAATAAGCTTTCCAAGATTCCACGAATTTAGAGATTTGTATGCGGCGTCTGTAATTTTCAACTCAACTGGGGAAAGGTCCGCCATGCTTCGGTCCAAGAACCCTAGTATCTTCATGTAGTAGTGAACAAGCCTTGAGATGCGATGGATAATATTTATTGATGAGCGGAGAAAATCACACGTATCATAGATGGACCCAAAGAGCCCTCGCCGATGTTAACAGTTAAGGTCACTCTTCCGTAGAGACGCTGCCTTTCCTTTCCAGAGGAGCATCAATGTGGTCATTGAACTCCTTCTCGAGATCAAAAAGAAATGCAGAGGCTAAGAGTCATGAGTCAGTGGAACTTCCGTATCAAGCTTTGGGCTTGGACAGAAGATACTCACCTATAGCTGCGAAAGCAACGAAACAACTCGCCGAGATCCAGACATTTCTCAAGGCTTCGGCGTAAGTATCAAGAAGTGCATGAGTTCCCCGCGAGAGAATATCCGGAGTAACACCTGGAACTTCAGCGAGAGCGCTCTGATCATGAGAATTGAGAGCCGTGATAAGAGACGGGAGGTCCATAGCGTCGAACCCTGCTGGCAGAACAGCTTGGGCGATATTTGCATACGTGTGGCTCATGCCGTCATTGAACAGGACACTGTAAATAGCAATACCAATCGTCCCACCAAGTGACCGAACGCTGATGATGAGACCGCTAGCGACTGAGATGAGCTCTGGTGGAATACTTAGCTGGGCTGCTGTGACGAGAGTTGTTAACGTCATGCCTAAAGCAACGCCTAGCAATATCGGGTATCCCCAGACCGGATTGCTACTGCTGGAATTTGTCGTCGCCATACATGCGAAGAACACGACGAATATTAGAAACGCAATGGTGGTGATCCATCGCACTCTCTTCGTGATGGTGCAGTACCAACTAGCGACAGCTGCGCCAATGCCCGCAGACACTAGCATCAAGCTGTAGCGAGCCCCGACGATAATGGCGTCTGTCTCATATAAGACACCAACTTGGAAGGCGAAGTATGTGTTCGCTGCGAAAAAGGCTACTCCTTCGGCGAAGACACAGAATACAGAGATGGAGAAGTTGCGATTGCCGTTAAATAGACCATGATGAAACATGCCGTCGTTCTTCGCGAATGTCTCGTAAGCAACGAGTCCCAGCGCCAAGGTGAGACCAATCGCGAAAGTTGCCGAGACGTGCGGATCAGACCATTTGTACGGATTGTTCGACCAGGATAGTCCAAGGCAAAATAGGACAAGCCCAGCTGCGAGCAGGAAATATCCGATCCAATCGAGCTTGGCCAACTTTTCCATCCTAGAGAGCGTCTTTTGAATATCTGTTTGCGGTGGGTTGTAAACAACAACGCAGAGTATGGCAGCAATCAAGTACCAAGCCATGGCCATGTAGAAGTAATACCGGAAACCGTTAAAGGCCGGGTCGTTGGTTCTATTGAAGGCACCTCCAACGATTAGACCGGTGATACTCCCCAGACTATTGGATATCATGGCCGCTGCCTGGCCGTATGACCTCCATTTCCTTGGCAGAACTTCCGAAATTACGGTGTGAAGTAGCGGCTGTGTACCGAAAGCGATGCCGATGATGCAGAATCCGGCGATGGCTGTGTCGATATCCGGAGCTCGAGCAACGACAAGTGAGCCTACCGCCCCAAATAGTGTGGGAAGTACGAGAAACCACTTTCGACCCCAGTAATCTGCCGCCTGGGAGACGATAGGGCCTAATATGACGGTCATGATGGTAATTGTGGCTGAGAACCAACTTGTCTTGTCAGTTGCATTGAAGTGGCCGGCAATAGTTTGTCCTTGCTATTAGAGGATGAACATGAGCATGAGCATTACAGAACAGAAAACATATTCCACTATGGGCGAGGGTCTTACAGCACCAGCCCCGACGAGGCTTACTAATTGCGCAAAGTAAATGAGGCAGATGGCGAAAACTGCAACAAAGGTTTTTGCGTGAGGACGGCCATCAGGTCCAATGCACGTCTTTGTCTCCGATGAAGACCCCGTTACCGCCTTCTCACAGCCGGTGTTCGTAGGTGGATGAGTTGGCTTCTCCATCACCTTGTCATCTACTACCATATCCGCGGAAGTTGAGAAGTGACGGAAACTATATGTACCCACAACTACCTAAATGCAGTAGAGGGATCTCTCTTTTGTATATGGCGCAACGGTACAATTCCGAATTCTGTCAAGAAGCTTCGGCCCTTGGAGGACTCGAAAGGTGACTTGCGGTGATGTGAGAAGGCGATGGTAAGCAGATCTCGGCCATAATATGAATGAATTCCACCCTTCATTACGTCGGGAAGAAATCACCTGGAACGACGACTCGACCGGATCGCTGACGTACATATTGGACGGATGTCCGTGGAACCAAACTAAGACAACGGATGTAGCCCCTGAAGCACGACAGCCAGTAATAGATTAGCGTATTAACACAACATGTAGGTATATATACATTGCTGACCACCGCTTTTTTAGGTGTAATAAGCCAAAGGTTGCGCTGGAAAATTGCGTAGATGTTATGCAACCATGCAAGATGTCCTTGCGATAGGACGCTTATCCGAATGGCTTCGTGTGATGCATCTCAGCCTGCAGTAGAGAGGCACAAAACTGTAGTCCAATCACCGAGTAATGCTTCAATGAAAGTTCCTGTAATCGTTAACCACCTCAACCAAAGATCATTTCTCTGTGCTGGTCAGCGTAGCATTGCTTTCTTTTTCGTTGTTCACACTTACGTGGCTCTTTCTGGGGAGAATGCCTAATAAGGTATAACACTCAAAATTACGACGCCCAATATTACAAATTACAAAACATCAAAAGAGCAACTACTTTTAGCTGGTCCAGAGCTGTGTGACTCGACACTTGTTCTTTGTATCTCTCATTAGACAGCACAGACTTCCTCAAGCAACGAGCGACTTCGTCTTTGCAAGGATCGGCCCCGCCACCCCTTTGCTGCCCGGAACTCCCCGGCCGAGACGGCAAGGGTGCACGGCCACAACGTTATAAGGCGGATCTTGATCCATGGTGTGCCTTGGGCTCGGCCTCTGGATGAATGGGAACCGAGAGGATGGCCTACGTAATAATCACTCAGTGTGATTTGTGCTGCCACACAAAGATTCACTTTGTGCTTGCAGGTGGCTGAACTATGGTGCGGGCCGCCGATCGGCACGCAGCATTCCTTCCAACGCTTTTCGGATGCCACACTCCATTTCTTGTTTCCTGTAATCTCGGCCACACTATCTTATCAATAATCAAGTATCTTTCTGAGATTTGAGTTTCCTAGTCCTGTCACTCAACCAAGGAAGCTCAAATTGGACGCGTCTTGGCGCTGGCCAGAATGCAGCTGTCAGAATATACCCGAATTGCCTATTGCTTTGCCGAAAAGATCAAACTGAAAACCGCTCACTCATTGGATATGAAACCGCCTCCTACATGGCCCTCTCAGTGAATCAAATTTTCTCCGACATGGGTTCGGCACAACGGTTTTCGACAAGGGCGCCTGCAGGCGGACTCCATTCGTGATAATCTGGCCCAATAGCGGACCAAGGGACAAACTCCGACGCGTTGCCACGGTGGGACTCATTTGACGGGTCCTGTCCTTCTCCGCGACGTTGGAACTCACTTGTGGTAGTGCTCCGTTTGGCTCAATCAATGTGTCCGTACGGATATAGAAGCTCACCGAAGCGAGGACGAGTTGCCACAGCTTCTGATTATTTCAATAGCACAGAAACAGTGATTTCGGTCTCGTTTCTGGCCACTGTGCTGGATTGAATCGGGGAGTCGCTCCGTTGGGGACAAGTAGTCGTACACAGTGAAGGGGGTAGGACATAGACTATTCCGGTGCTAGTAAGCTGGCATAGTTTGACCTAGGAAGTCAACGAAATTGGAGTTGCGTTTGAGCCCGTCCTCAACTTCTGTCCACCTTCTCCAGATTGCCAAGTGTGTTTCAAAACCCCCAAATGGACAAGACTACGGATACATGTCGACATATATGAATCGAGACAACTGTTGTTTTCTCAATCGTCTCGCTCCCCCTTGGCACGGACCCCGGTAGTATCCTCAGGTTGATGGCGAAGACTCCTCTATTTCGGTAACCGTCCAATAGCTTCGCGTAGTGCCGCCGTTGAGTCCCGATCCCAGGATTATGTCTCCATCAAAGAGCGGGTTGCGCCGCAGATCGCGGTTTTCTTGGCGGAGAGAGGGCGGTCGTAACCCTACATAGTCCCTGTCAGATACAGGCGAATGCAACGGCTTCCTGGCCCCGTGTTGGTTCTGCTCAGGCCGAGGCCGACGAAATTCTTTCTTGGCTTCTTCCTTCGTCGACGTGACATCTTCCAGACGATATCAACGATTCCTTCGGCGAGGCGTGATACCAAACACGAAGACTTGTGTTTCCCGTTTTTTTGAAAGCGACTAGTACCATGCTGGACGTCGTCATTGTTGGAGCAGGCATCGCCGGCCTCTCGGCCGGCATCTCGCTCCGCCGCTCGGGCCACGTTGTGCGCATCTACGAGCGATCTGCCATCAACGACGAGGTCGGCGCCGCCATCAACGTCCCTCCCAACGCGACGCGGTTTCTCACACGATGGGGTCTCGACCCAGAGGCCTCCGGCTTCGTCAAGGCCGGGCCTGTCCATTTCCAGGACCCTGTCACGATGGAGATCACGTCGACACTGTCACACGCCGACAACGAGGAGTTCTACGATGCCGATCTCTGGTACGCCCACCGCGTGGATCTGCACGATACCCTCAAGAGGATAGCGACCGATCCTGCAGGTCCGGGCGTTCCCGTCACCATCCATCCCAACTCGTGGGTTATGGGATACGTGAGTGCGGGGAAGATCCCTGCCGCCATTTCCACCGTGATGTTTGCTTTTTTGGCTGATTGCTGTGTAGAACCCTGAGTTGCCGGCAGTGCACCTTCAAGATGGTGATGAGATTCAGTGCGACCTTGTCGTAGGTGCAGACGGCATTCACTCTATTGCGGCCGAGACAATTCTCGGTCACAAGAATCCTCCCGTGGCGCCCCTTCTTCACAACTGCTGCTACCGATTCTTGATTCCCGCCGAAGTTCTGGAGGAAGATTCCAAAACCAAGTTTTGGAACGAGGACGCCGACGGCCTCATTCGTCTTTTCCCTGACAACAAGAGCAACAGGAGGCTAGTGTCATATCCATGCCGAAAGTACGTCTATTACGACTTCCAGAATGAAGCTCCCTCTGACCGTTTAGCAATACGATCCACAACTTCGTTGGTATCCTTTACGATGAAGAGATGAAGGACGCTTCCAGCGAAGGTTCGCAATACCCATCTCGGTGTAGTCTGCAAGGTGACTAGGTTTACTCACACCGCAACGATAGATTACCAAGCCGATGTCAACAAAGTACAAGTGATTGAAAAGTTTGCTGGGTTCCATCCAAGTCTACTGGCTATAATCAAGTAGGTCGCGTTCAAGATCGGCGCAGATTGGCCGTACCTGACGTCACAATCAGCAAAGCAACTGAGATCAAGCGATGGCCACTGTTTTACCGTGCTCCGCTACCGACTTGGCGGAAAGGAAAGATGGTCATAACCGGCGATGCGGCGCATCCAATGTTACCTCGTGAGTGCTACATCGTACAACCGGTTATACCCTCGTTGATTTAGTCGCTGATACAAAGTCTGTGCGCAGATCAAGGACAAGGCGATGCCATGGGTCTCGAAGATGGCCTGGCTCTAGGTGTCGTGTTCGCCGGTGTATCTGACACTTCTGATCTCGAGAAGAGGTTGGAGCTCTTTGAAAAGATTCGCAGAAACCGTGCCAGTGCGATCCAAATTCTTAGCAACGTTGGGACCGACCAAACAAGTCTTGTTGAGAAGGACCTAGTGGAATTTGTCGCGGCGGATGAGATTCCAAGTAAGTTTATAGTATTGCCTTGGAGATGATGAAGTCACGCTAATCCCACTATTCTTTCAGAAAACCCGCAAGAAAACTTAGCCTTCAACTTCGGCTATGACGTTATCAATGAGGCTATCAAGATCATGGAAGAATACGACCCATCATCTCATCTTCCTCACGACTTTTTCGAGGACGATTCTTTCGACATGACTCACGTCAACGGAGAGCTGTCGAAAATGAGTGGACTTGGTTTCATCAAGGTCGAAACATGCATCAACATCGACACTGAGTGAAAGCAGCCTCTACTTAAGTACCAAGATTGATCATAAGCAAAGGCCGCATCTTCCAACACCACGTGCATGGAACACGACCAGGGTTGCTCAGGACGAACATAGAACGTGAGGGACCAAGGATTCCGGAAATTGAACGGGGCCCCACAGAATAACAGACGACGAGCTTGCAAGCCGTCGCTATTGTGCAACAGACCAGAATAGTACAGCACCAGTGTATCGAATTCATTGAGGGACGGCAGGGCGTAGGAAAACGACTCTTTTATTCTTGAAAACTCCTCAAACACAAAATTGACATGCTCATATTGACTGTAGTCATCGAACTTGGGCCAAGGGGATCATCTAGGAATCTGTTCTCGTTCCTAAGTCCAAACATCCTCGAACCATCTCTTTGACCGCTTTCTCTCCTGTCTCCAACTTTCCACCTGGGAACCTTCCCAGCCATTCGCCTGTTTCACAATTCTCTCGACAGCGCTGCCAACATCTTTCGCCATGTTCGCCGCACCGCAGATGTAGAATGCGGCATCATCTTCCAGCAACATTCTCCCAACGTCCTCGCCTCTGGCTTGCACTTTGTTCTGGACATAGCACTTCTCACTGTCCGCCCTTGAGAACGCTGTCACGACCTCAAGTTTACCAGCGAGGGGTCCAGCCATCCACTCGGCAAACTCGTGACGGTATAGATAGTCGCTGTTGTTCTGGCATCCAAAGAACAGAATCATTCGCCCCACTTCCTTGCCTACAGAAGCAAGCCTAGCACGCTCTTGGATGAATGTGCGGAAGAGGGCGACTCCAGTGCCGGCTGCCACCATGATCAGAGGTACTGATGAAAGAAATGGGAGCTTGGACGTCGACCCGCGAATTTGGGCGTGAACAAAGGATAAGTCGATAGTTGGCTCTCCTGCCGAAGAAACTTGTCCAGGTTGGAGTTTTGATAGGTGGGTGCTCGCAAGTCCAGGAATTTGGATATCTTGATTCTCAAGTAGTGGCGACGGCTTGACGGACACAGTTAGACCCTCACTCCGAGGCGATGTAATGCGTGAAGTGGAAATGGAATAGAGATGTGGCTGCATAGCAGGCAAAAAGTCGATGATGAAAGAGAGCGGTAGACCAGCCCATGTCGCCGCCGGGTCGACAGCGATGGTGTGCTTCAGGAGTCGGGCTAGTGTCACGTGGTTTCTCCCGAGAAACTTGGAATAAGCCTCCCTGTCATTTCCGATTATCATCAACTCCGTCTTAACCTTTTGACTTGGTGCGAACTGAGCTAATGCTCCTTGTAGTCGAACTCGGAGACCAAAATTTTGAACAGAACCTCTTTCCAGTCCATGAAGTCTTCTTCGATTGTTCACACGTACGAGTTCGCTCTTCCCTCTCCTGACTTTGAGTTGAAAAGGCATGAGGCTTTCAACATCATCTGTGGGGCTTTACCGGTGAAAATCTGGCGGAGAAAATTGGAATGATCTAAGCTCGATGTTTAGTAGTACTCGTTGAGCAGACTGCATGTTTTCAATTTGTCTAGAAGATGAATAAGTGCAAGTTCTTTCGTCATAATCGAAATATCTTTGGAGACACCTACATTTTGGATCCATGCAGCAAATACTTTGCCCGAGCTCTCAAATTGTACCATGACAAACACTCTAACCTTTTTCGCATCCGTTAAACCTATCAAATCTAGGGCGACTCAAAGTAACTAAAGTCCTATTAATGCGGCCGATACCCCAAGGATTCTGGTAAGCTGGGACAAATCTTGAATAACGGGGACCGTCTTCGCGTTCACCGATAGGTGGCTATTTGTTGCCATCGGCGAGAAGAGAATCACGTTCATGCCGCTATTGATCGCCCCTTTAATGTCAGACTCCACAGAATCACCAACCATGTAGGTCTTCTCGAGAGAACAGCCCAGAGCTTCGATGGCGAGTTGGAAGATAGCGGTGTCTGGCTTGCAACAGCCTGCTTCCTCTGAGGTGATCATGTAGTCCATAAAATGGTGCACTCCAATAGCTTTCGCCTTCTCTAGTTGGTCTTTTGCTTGGCCATTCGTAAAAATAGCTAGGCGCACGCCCTGCTCTCGCAACTGCAGAAGCGTCTCGATGCTTCCCGGTGTTGCTCTCCGACTGTTGCGATAAGCTTGCCTATAGATATTTCGGAATTCGGCAAGGTCTTCGTCGCCTGGTATAGCGAGATCTAGCTCTTGAAGAACAACCGGAACTTTTTGGAATCGGCCTCGTTGTACGTGATGATCTTTTGGAGATACTCATTATAGGCTGACTGAAGCGATCTGTTGTAACTACCGAGTGATGAGATCCACCAAATGAAATCCCATGAGGGCGGGACACCTTTGACGGATCGCTGAGATACCGCAGCGCATTGAGTGGTAGTGATCGAATAACGTGCCATCGACGTCGAAGAAAACTGTGGTGTTGGGGGAGACTGGAGGCATATTGGGCCTTGCTTATGCTTCAAAACTTGTAAAGGAGGAGAGGTCGTAGATGACGGTCAACGGAGGCGGCAAGTCACACGCAGTAAAGAGCAGCGAAAGAGTGCATATGAAGACCAATGGAAGAACTTGAACCGACGTCCAGTCGAACTTTACGCGTGAACATATACCAAGATGGAGACTGAACGCCGTGGACATTGATGGGCAGCGTGTGGCTACGGCCAAGGTTTATGGGCAGTGGCGAGGTACCTACCTTGTTTGAAGATAGCTTCGATGTTCATTCTGCATCCAACTGTCTGTACCAGCCCGCACATTCTAGGATGCTGCTTACACGGTCAGATAACATAGATGTCTTTTGCGATTTATCAGAGGTGATCCAGAATTTTACTCCAACGCTACTATGCATCTTCACTTGGCAGCGGCAAAGAAGGTAGCCCAGTTCCTACGGCACCTAACAAATACCAAAGGGGGACTCCCAGCAGCCGCAGTACGACAAGCGGTTATTGCCTGTGTCCTTCCAACAGCCTTGTATGGAGTTGAGACCTGGTATGCGGGCCTAACCAAACCAGCCCTAAATAGCGGCACTAATACTAGCAGTAGTACTACTTTATGGATAGCTATAATTAGCATAGGACAGAAGGGCCTAGCCCGTAAAGTTAGCAAAGTTATTATAGCAGTAGCAAGGGCTATCCTGCCTATCTAGAGAACCACACCGACCAGCAGCCTCATCCGAGACGCTGGCCTTCCTACAGCAGAGGTAGCCCTCGAAGCAGCGCGACTACGCTTCGCTATACGCCTGCAGAAGGTTGACCAACAGCATCCCTTGGTCCCAAGGCTGCTACAGCCAGGGCGGCAACAGACCAGGCTCCAAAGAACAGCTGGCCTGTTACCTAAGTGTCCAAGGCCAGCACTCCTACAGCCGCAATACCTCCCAGGGTCTTATAACCTTATAATTACACAAACGAAGGATGTAGCAGCTAGGATCTTCCAGGCCTGGCTCAAGACTGTGCCAGGTCAGCATACAGTCGTATACTCAGACGGCTCCAAAGCTCCTGACGGGGCTACAGGGTTCGGCTTTGTTATCTACCGCAACAATAAACGTATAGCCCAGGGCTGCGGCCGTCTCGGCTTAGCAGAAGTGTTTGATGGTGAGGCGGAGGGGGCGAGGGCTGGGCTCCGACGGGCCCTTCAGACCTCCCAAGGCCAGCCTATACACATCTGCATCGACAATACCAGCGTTATTCAGGGGATTCGCGGTAAGGTCCCAGACTCCTCACAAGCGGCCTTCCTTGAGATCCAGGAGGTAGCTAGGATACACGATATACAAACCCATTGGTCTCCTGGGCACCAAGGTATTAAAGGAAACGAAGAAGCAGACAGCCTAGCTAAGGAGGGAACAACTCTACCAGTCCTTAAAGGCCAACTAGCTACTCTATCAGGTATCAAGTGGCTTGCTAAAGAGCGGCCAAGACGCCAATATAGACGATGGTGGAAACAAGAGGCAACTCCCCGCTATACCCAACTAGGGCTCAAGGCTACCCTTGCTTGCCCTCCTGAACTTGGCCTCCCTAGGGCTGCCCTTCATCACCTCCTCGCGGCACGGTCAGGCCACGGGGACTTTAAACAATATCACCAACGCTTTAACCACACAGAAGCACTACTCACCTGCTCCTGTGGATGGGTTAAGGAGGCAGACCATCTAGTCTACTGCCGAAAGACCCTACTGAGGAGGCAACAGTGGCCCACCCTCTACCCCTACAGCCGCCAGGAGCCCGTAGGACCTATAGGGTCCCTCGATCGCTACTTCAAGGGGCTAATCACTGACTCTGAAGGCTTCCAGGCCTTCCTCTGCGTGACAGACTTCTTCCAGAAGATCTGCCCGCGGTACTAGGAGATAGGTCATAACCTATCCTCCAAACGACAAACTACCTCTATTAAGAAACCAGATGGCTATAACGGAACTAGGGCACCAGTGGGAACTAGGGATGGATAGAACACATAGTAGCTCACGAGCAAGATTTGGAGGACGTCAGGATACGGCGTGTACTATATAGTATATAGCTAGAGCCTGCGACCCTTCACGCCACATACCCTCCGGGAGGTCTGCCGCAAGGGCGGCTGCGCCCTTGCCGCCATGGCGTTAAATAGAACAACAACAACAATGATGAAGTCTCACGCGCCATGTGGGTGGTTTAGTGGAGCCGACAATGCATTCGCGGTCACAGCACCTGATGTGTGTTCAGAATACTTCATGAACATAGATATCTGGTCCCGGGCCTCTTTCATTGAAGAGATGATTATTGAGTGAGAGTATGTATTGGCACAGGGCTCCTCTACGGGAATGCTACAATAGTTGCCACAGACCTAATACACTCGTCGTCCAATCCAAATTCTGAGATGGATAAATCCTTAAGGATGATCACCGTCGCTCTTATCATGCGACTGTACCCAATTGAATAGCACATGCCAGGAAAAGTCGCACCGCAACCGACGCTCACAATTCTCAGCCAGGTCGAGGATTGACCGACGGCCATTTGTGCTGAGTATCGACTCTTGAAGCAAAACAACGTGGTACTTATCAGTGAATTAGCTCGACAATGCTACACATCCACGTTCAATAGACACTTCCTGGTAGACCTGGTAGCATAGTTCCCGATCGTTGTTCGTCAGGATTGAATTCATAATCCGGGCATGTGACGAGATCAGCTCCCGTAAATTCTGAAAACCTCTAGACCATGTGCTATTCTCTAGGTAGTTGAAGTTGGGTTTAGATCGTCCTGATGGTACTAAGATCCCCTCAAGCTTAAATCCCTAGCATTTTAATGCCTTGGATTCTTTATTAATGTACCTTCTGCACATACTGCATATTCACTGACCTTTGCTGGGCGTAGACGAATATTCAACCATAAGAAAAAAGCCGAAACTAGAAAGAAGTAATACAAGAACCAGTAGGTTGTGGAAGACAGATGACAGAAATTGAAAACAAATTTGAGAGATGAGATAATACAGCCAGTGAAAGTATTTAAAATAGCGAGATAACAAAGCTGGAAAAATAATCGATATAGCAGAGGCGTGCTGGGCGAGAGACGCGAGACTCAAGGAAAGGACAAGGTCAAACGCAACTGTCGCAGCGCCACACGTGGCGCTGCCGGTTACTGCCGTACGATACCGCTTTCCACAAGCCCATTACCCGTCTTGTACGGTATATAGATAGGACCCTCATACGGGTCTTCCACTTAGAGGAATCAAGCCACTTTCTACCATACAAGTCTTCCACTTGCTACCTCGCTTTGTGATAGTTATGAGCCCAGCTCTGACTTGACCACAAGCAACAGAAACCCCTACTATTGTGAAGCAGGCTGCAAGTGCCTACTCTCTCTCTCACATACCCCTTCTCGTACAAAACGAAACCATCGTACACGCAACAATGACTACAGTCTCGCTCCCTACCACCAGGAAGCTCAACAGTCCTATGACTATCAATGAGGACTGGCTTCCGTGGTGGAATTCCCTTCGCATTTCGGCTCGCGAACGAGCCGTCTGGAAATATATCGACCCCGACGGCACCGACAGCATCAATTTAGTACGATTACTTCCGTCAATCGACCGCTATGTCCAGGAACGCAACGTACTAGCCGAAGCCGAATTCCTTAAGGCGAAAGCAGACTACGATCAACTCGCAGACAAGACAGGCCATACAGAACCTGCTAGATCACCTCCACACCAGACGAGTCATATCAACATCGTGAACGAATACGTCCTCCTCATTCAGAGCCAAGCGATCGAAAACGGAGATCTCAAGCAGCAAAAGAACGATCTGAACCTACTGTCAGCATGGGTTGAGGCTACCGTCGCGTCGGATATCCTCCAGCCCATCCGAGCTGAGCTCGCCGACAGGAATGGAGACAAGAAACTTGAGCTACGCCAGACGATACAGGCCCTCAAGGACAGGTTCGCTCCGTCGAAAGACGTATCCATGGATCTCGCTCGCGAACGATACCTCAAGGCGATGGATCTCGCAGCGTCGACCGTGGACCCAATGACCTGGCTAAACGAGTGGTACGGCGCCTTCCTGAACGGACAGGCCTATTCCATACCAGAGGTTGAGGGATCTCTCGCGGTCAAGACGTTCTTGCGAGCCGTCCAGCAGCGAATCGCCACATCCTGGGCAACCAGCGAGCTCAACGACATCCACAAACAGGAGCGCCTTCAGACGGGAGTCCGTTTGACCTTGAAGCAGTACGCGGACCTTCTCGGAGACCTCCTACGGACAGACCCGCCGAAGCTCCGTAAAGCGACAGGGGCATACGCAACGCTTGGCAATCAGACAGAGCGATCAAACAAGAGACCCAACCAGAAGTGCCCCTGCGAGCGTAATGTACACCCATGGACCCCGGCCGAGTGCGGATTCGTCGAGTACGCCTACCGCGGCAAGTCAGCGGCATTCCGAGGAACTCTGAGCGACGAAACTCGAGCGGCTATCAGAAAGCGGGTCGAAAAGGGGCATTGGGCCGATCTTCGCAAGACAATCAAAGCAAAGGGGTGGACCAAGGGACAGGGGAGCGAGTCATCTACCACCGAAAGCATGCCAACAAAGTTTGTTGCAGTTACGATCTTACGGAACGACTTTTCCTCATCCCTAGTAGCCTCAACCCCATTCGTGCGAGGTTCGTCTCTTGGCGTATTCTCGACTCCGATTCAACCCGCTCACCCACTGCGCGAATCTACTGTACTGGATAATTGCGGAGGAACCCATCTTGTGAACGACAAATCCCTGCTCGAACCAGGCTCTCTCAAGCCTCCAGGAGACACGCACTTTGTTGAGTCCGGAACGACGGCGTACCCCATCGAGGGATACGGCACGCGCGTGATGAAAGGCGTACTGAACGGCATCGACCTCGTGCTTGAGGACGTCGCGTATGTGCCTGGATTCCACGTCAACATCGCGTCGGAAGGGCTGATTAGACAAAAGAGCGGTCTCTGGTATACGGGATTCGACTGCTCGCTGCGCTGGGGACCGATGGAGAAGCAGAACAACACGATTCTCAAACTCCAGCGTGAAGGAAACCTAGTCTTCTTGCAATACAAGCCGATCTCCCCCTGTCCACAGTCCCCTACGATACGTGACAGACCACCAGTCAGCCTCGCGGGAATAACGCGAATCGACGTGTTCTCAACCTCGTTCCGTACCTCCCGTCAGCCTCCACCGGACCGCGTAGATGACGGTTGGCTTTGGCACCTTCGTACCGGACATTTAGGCCCTGAAGCGCTCTCTCACCTCGCCACCAACACTCGGGGGGTGAGAATCCGTGGTCCTACTCGTATTGAATGCGAGCACTGCGCGAGAGCACACGCCAGCCAGGTTATATCGCGTCGTACGTCAGAACGACGCTCAGTGAGACCGTACTACCGCATCTCATGGGACCTATTTGACTTCACCAGAGGCTTTGACGGCTCTGAATGGCTCCTCCTCATCCGAGACGAGTACTCCGGACGTATCTTCGGCAGCCCACTCGCGAAGAAGACCCACGACGAGGTGTTTACCATCCTAAGACGCTTTGAGGCATGGGTCAGCACACAGCGAGGCCTCCAGATCTGTAAGATTCGGTCAGACAACGAAACTGCGGTTATTGGGATCAAGGGAAGTACAGAGTACGAACGTTGGGCAGCAGACCAAGGGATTGAGCTCGAGCTACCTCCACCCAACACGAAGGAACCTGTCGGCAGTGGCGAACGAACCGGCCTTGAGATCATCACAAAGATCGTCAAGATGCTAGACTCGTCTGGTCTACCATACGAGCTGTGGCCAGAAGTCGGATTCGCAGCTATATACACATACAATGCGAGTCCAATCCAACGTAACGATTGGATATCTCCAATTCAGACAGAGGAACTCTGGTTCCGACAGTACTTCCGGTGGTGGGCGCCAGCGTACGCAGCGGCGCTCACAAGAGATCTGCGACCACACTGGGGCTGGACCTACGCGTACGGCTGTAGAGCGTACCCGCTCATGAGCGAACGAGAGAGAGGGATTAACAGAAGAAGATTCAAAGTAGAACCACGCGCCCATATCGGATACCTCGTAGGGTATGTGCAGAACGCGCACAACCTCTACAGGATCTGGGTGCCCGCGCTACGAAGGGTTGTCATCACACGGAACGTCAGATTCGACGAGACGAAGTTCTATACGAAGAGCGACGCCAGCGAAGCGATCCAACAAACCGAGGCACAAAACGTGGTCTCCGTCATACAAGA
This sequence comes from Colletotrichum phormii, assembly GCF_030913505.1. NCBI lineage: Eukaryota > Fungi > Ascomycota > Sordariomycetes > Glomerellales > Glomerellaceae > Colletotrichum > Colletotrichum phormii. Next base: position 31,900 of record NW_026851490.1, read on the forward strand.
AGAGGACCATGTAGCCGACGCCTTCGCCGACATGCTCGGAGTAATCAGAACGATCCAACTGACCTCCAACACGACACCCTCACAGCCGCAAGCTGAAGCCCCTCATCCCCTGCCAATAGAGAAAGCGGTACAGGACGCTGTCCGCTCGAACGATGGTCAGGCGGAACGAGGGCAAACAGGGTTCCTAACTCCCGAGTCAACACCGGCCCCTGAGGACGTACAACCTCTCGCCGAGTTGACCGAAAATCTCTCACTGAACGAGGTACCCGAACACGAAAGTGAACGGGCAGTGGGACCTCGCGATGGAGAAGACGTCGAAGGCCAGTTCGACGTGTCGGAGCCAGGGCACGTAGAAGAACTGGTTGAAGATGTAATTTACGTCCGCGGAAGCTCTCCTTCCGACGACGAGACGGGTCACTCCCGACAGAACGAGCTGGAAGAGTCAGCCTCTCAAGACCTCGCGCGGCCACGCGACGGAACCGAGATCCCACCTCCAGACTCGACGTCTGACGTGCAGCGCGCGCACTCAGACGGCGGCCCAACAAGAAGAAGCGAAAGAGTCAAACGACCTCCCCAACGATTCCACGGAATAGTCGACCAACCCAAACGGAAATCTCGCACCGTAGACTCAGGGGGTGAATCGTCAACTCAAGCCTTCTTCACGCTCCTTCGTGGCGAGCGATACGAGGACTCAATTCTCTCGATGTTCCTGCCTGATCAGCAGCAAGCACGAGACGAAGCCTCATACGGGCACTTCACCCTTCACTCCATGGTGATTGCTGCCATAAGACGGATCGAATGCCGACTACCTCTGCCTCCACTAGGCGTTCGACTCCATAGAGACCACGCCGTACGACCTCCCAACTCTTGGAGAGAGCTTCATAAGCTCCCAGAAGACATCAAACAGTTGTTCCTCGCAGCAGCACGGGAAGAAATTGCCGAGCTGAAGCGAAAGGGCACCTGGAAGGTCGTACGAAGAGAGGACGCGGGCGACTCTAAACCGCTCCCTCTCAAGTGGGTGTTCTCATACAAGTGGGATACAGACAACTACCTCTCACGCTGCAAAGCGAGAATTTGCGTGAGAGGCGATCTCCAACCAAAGGATCCCCTTGAAGACACATACGCCGCAACTCTTGCGGCGCGTACGTTTCGTGTTACCATCGCTCTCGCAGCGAAGTTTGACCTCGAGCTTAGGCTGCTCGACGTGATCAACGCTTTCCTTAACGCGAAACGAGACCCATCAGGCAAACCAGTCGTTTGCGAATTGCCTGATGGGCACAAACTCCATGGCATGGTGGCCACCCTCACACGCGCTCTGTACGGACTGAGGGATGCCCCCCAACTATGGTACACAGAGTTCTCATCAACCCTCCGCAGCCTAGGCCTCGTCCAGTGCAAGGAGGACCCGTGCATCTTCAGGACGACGGACTCGAAGGTATTCGTCGTCTTCTATGTGGATGACATCCTCGTGATGTACCATAAGAAAGACGAACACCTCGGGAATGCAATAATAGACGGCCTGAAGAATGCCTACGAGATGAAGGACATGGGCGAAGCCAACTCGTATCTCGGCATTCGTATCACAAGAGATCGTGCTGCCGGGCACATCTACCTCTGCCACGACCAGTATATCAAAGCAATGGCAGCAATGTTCGGTCTCGACGACGCTTTCGCACCGGCCACCCCTCTTCCGATGGTCGACTTCGTACCGAACGAGGGAACGGCGACCAAGGCCGAAGTGAAGCTCTACCAAGAGATTGTTGGATCAATCCTGTATACGTCAATAATGATCCGACCCGACGTCGCCTTCGCGGCATCTCTGCTGTCAAGATTTCTTACCAATCCAAGCGAAACTCACATCCGCGCTGCCAAACGAGTGGTCAGATATCTCTACCACACCGCGTACTTGTCGATTCGCTACGGAATGGAAGACGGCGCTCATGTCCTCCTCGCAGCAAGTGACGCTTCGTTCGCTGACGACTCAACTCGTCGATCTTCACAGGGATACATCTTCCTCCTCTTCGGCGGAGTCGTCCAGTGGAAGGCGACGCGCCAAAGTACTGTTACTACGTCTACGACAGAAGCAGAGCTTCTGGCCCTCGAACATACTGCGAAAGAGACGATGGCACTCAAGAGGCTCTTCAGGGATATCACCCTCGATCTCGGCGACGTCTGGAACGTGTACTGTGATAATCAGCAAACGATTCGTCTCGTAGTAGGGGAAGGGGAACGTATCTCAACCCGACTCCGCCACGTCGATATCCAGAATATGTGGTTACGACAAGAGCACGCAGCGGGCAGCTTCAAAGTCGTCTACATGCCAACGAATGATATGCCAGCAGACGGACTTACGAAAAACCTACCACGAGCGAAGTTTGAACACTTCCGAGCACTTCTCAACCTACAGGATGTACGGAACGCATCGCCATGCACACCCAGGGGCCAATTATAACGGAACACAACAACCACGACTATTTACTTTTTCATTTGTACTTACCGCATTCACTACAGATCGTTTTGGAATCTGACGATATCGTATTGCAGCCGCGCCCTCGTTCCACACGGGCGCGACTGAGGGGGTGTGTCGCAGCGCCACACGTGGCGCTGCCGGTTACTGCCGTACGATACCGCTTTCCACAAGCCCATTACCCGTCTTGTACGGTATATAGATAGGACCCTCATACGGGTCTTCCACTTAGAGGAATCAAGCCACTTTCTACCATACAAGTCTTCCACTTGCTACCTCGCTTTGTGATAGCAACACACTCCAAGATACTAGTTTAGCAACAACTCAAAATCTCCTCTCCACTCAATCGTCTCCCAGCATACAGTCGGTGATGGCGGAGTCTATGACCCGATGCCCATGACCCTCCATGTGTAAGGCCTTCTTTATTGTCCTGATTAAAGTGAATGACTGCAGAGTTCCTGACCAAGATACTATTACATGAGCACTTAATACAAAGAAATTTCCTTGAGTTGCAATTTCCCGATACCTGTTGGCACGATTGTGTCCTACTACCTAGCACAAAACCTCATCCACCACGGTTGACAATCTTGGTAATACAAATAGAGAAGAAGTAGAAGTTGATTGAAAAGAAACTAAGAAAGCAAACGAACCGCAGCTCAATGGAGGGACAGGCCTAAGGGCAACACAATGATCCCGGAAAATAGTTCAGCAACAACTTAATATTTCTGCTTCACTCAGTTGTCCATCGGCATGTAATCGATAATTGTTATTCTTTAACTGTGCATGAATCGAATCGGTGTCAGTCAGTGGCTTAATTGTATGTTGCTGACTTAATGGGCGACACACCTGCAGCCTGTATTCATCCCCGAATCGGTCTTGCAGAAGCTCTTGCAGCTTTCTTTTGTCGATGTGGCGACCGGCGATCTTAGTCACTTCGTTGTAGGAGCGTTCGGATGAACCTGATGAACCTGACGAAGATGATAAGGATGATGATATAGACCAGAAGCCTGTACTTCGCCAGTGTGAAGCTGGAGAGCAAGGCTCGACATTGGCTTGTGAGGAGTGCGACCTTGGGAAGAGGGAGAAGTTTGAAAATGGGCTCATTCTTGATGAAAGGTCCGTGGCAAATACTCTGTTGCAAGTAGTTTCTCGAGACGAAGTCTCAAATGACGATAATACAATGTTAGAAACCTTTTTCGATTGTATGTACTCAGGTAAGGAAGTAAGTGAATGGGTCCAGAGGTGAGAATGTCAGCTTTCCATCACTTTGGGGGTGGCTAGGTGCTCCATTAAATTACGGCCGCCGGTTTGCATCAGGACTTGCTGTCACCATTCCTGTCCATGGGTTACGCTTGCTTGTAAGACATCAATTTCCCCTCACATGGAACGAAGGGAGGCCCTTGATTGAGGGCTCGTGGTGCTTGTGGTCTCGGAAAAGAGCAAATGCATGATAATCTGGTCAATCACCCGGGAGAAAATAGCTACCTATTGGTAAACTCTTTAGCCACACAATAATGAGAACACCTCCGCGATTGTATATGGAAGGTATCTGAACAAGTTATTTCATTTGAGGGCAGATCTTACCTATACAGTAGACTTGCAGTTCTCGGGGCGTATCCTTGCTGGGCCAATCGTCCGATCGGTCAGCCCTCCAAGAAGAACAAGAATCCGTAGAACATGGTGTGATGAAGCAGGCTCTGCCACTCTGATATTATGACGGCGACGTGCTGCCCACCATTGTCGGTATCCCACACACTCGAGAGCACCTCATTGGCTGAGAACTAAGCAACACCACACCGAATCATGTCGGTTGCGCATTCAAGACCAGGTGGCGCTCTAATTTCATCCGGACATCTAGAATACAAGTTACATGTACATGCTGATGCCGCACTGGATGCGCGCAGAGGTTCAGATTTGAGACCACATGGTCCTCATGCACTTCAAAGTTCACTGCCCCTCAAGTATCAGCTTGATGCAATAAATGCCAGCAGCCTTGGTTATGAAAGCAGCCTTGAAGAGATAATTACTGTCAGCAACGGCCGGCTATGCCTTGGCGCTTGTACGCCTAACGATGTCGAAGACTTCAAGCCACCTGCCTGCAGGAGTGTAATGGATTGCCTGCTGGCCTCACCGAGCGTCAAATAGTCGGCTCTCAAAAGAACACTTCTGTCCCCGTTCAATCTCACTCAACCCAACAATACATCCGAAGTCAATTGTCCCTATCGAATCCAATCACTTGCAGATCATTACGTCGAGCACCAGCCTCTGTACCAATAGTCATTCCGATACGAAGTTCCAAGCATGGATCCAATCCCAGGCACATCAGTCGTACGTAGTCTCACTGCCTCCTGCACGCACATTTCGTTGATTCGACAGAGAGAGCATTTTGTGTGCGGGCATAATCATTTTGCACTGCTGACGATCCCTTCCTGCAGATATTGGAGCACGGCGCCAATATTGCCCCGGACGATATCAAACGGATGCTGACGTCGATCTCGCGAGGAAATCCCGACGAGCCCAAAGAAAACGACGATTCTGGAGACGACTGTAATGGGTTCATACCACGAAATCGGTTGATATCTGTTTTCAACTACAACAACGCACTACAATGCCTATCGGCTTGTCTCTCGTCCAGTGTCGAAACTACAAAAATCGATCTAATCGCTCGCGATATCAGTCCAGAGGATGGAGAGTGTCCTCGGTGTTCAGTCGCAACATGCACTGGATTGAGAATCATCTTCGTAACCTTACTGCTCCTGAACAGGGGTGCGTGTATCTTGGAAATACACAAGTCTGGGGAGAAGATATGTGATAGTACCTGGCCGCTTGATAACCCAAGTAACGAGTGTCCGACCGCCTTAGCTCTCCGGAATATCACACAGTCATTTGAAGTACCAGATAAAGAGTTATTCATCAGCCTCCAATGGCGTATGAGATCTCCTTACTTCAAGACCACAACGCAAGTTTCGCAAGGCGTAAAGCCATTTGAAGTTCGCGATGAGGTAATTCTGCCATGGATAAAGGCTGTGAAGATAGTGGGAAGCGAGCGTGGAAACTTGTCATCTGTGTACAAGATCAAAATTCATGCAGGCCACCACGACGATCATGTGAGTACCCCTATTATCTTCAAGTGCCCTTTCCATCGACCTTTTAACATATATCATATTATAGACATCGAATGGAGGTTGGTTTGCGGTCAAAATTCTCGAGAAAGGCAAGGTGCTCGCCTATGCTGAGGATGTCTTCAAACGCGAGACGGCCGCTAATCAACGAGCCACCCATCCACGAATTGTCCCCCTCCTTGCCGCTTTCAAGCATAGAAATAAGTTTCATCTCTTGTTCCCTTTAGCAAGTGGTGGCGATCTTCAGCAATTTTGGGAGAAATTTGGGCCTCGCCCTGACCTCGGGGGCGAACCAGCCCCATGGTTTTCACCGGAATGGGTAACAGAGCAATGCTATAATATAGCCGATGCACTAGCTACTGTCCACGGTTACTCATCTAATGGAGATGCGGTTGTGAACAGGCCACAGATTCATCATGATATCAAGCCGGAAAATATTCTGTGTTTTGATGATTCAAGGAACGGTGAGGTTACATACAACCTCATGCTGACAGACTTTGGCCTGTCGCTGCTTGCCGATAGCCGATCCACCTTCCGACCAGAGGATATCACAGCAACACTGACATATAGACCCCCTGAAGTAGACATACCTGACGGATCTGATCTGGGGCAGAAGATGGACGTCTGGTGTTTGGGTTGCCTTTACCTCGATTTCGTAACCTGGGCCATTCTCGGCTGGTCTGGAGTAGAAGATTTCGAGGACAAACGCACTGAACGTGACGAAACCGAATCTGGAGGCTCTATATGGATAGAGGATACATTCTTTGCTAAAAGGAAGGTTGCTCAGTATGGCTGGTGCTTTAGAAAGACCTTCAGGAAGGAGGCAAACATCAAGCCTTCCGTCATTTCGGTGAGTACCTCACATGTACTCCCAGAATAGCCTCCTAGTACTAGAGGCTGTTCACCAATACTCAGGCCAAAGACTAACTTGATGTCTGGAAAGCATATGGACGACCTGCGACGTCATGAAATATGCCGTGGTAACATGAAGTTAGGGAAGATTCTTGATTACATCGAGCGGAAGATGCTAGTCGTCAACACCAAAAAGAGAGACGAATCTAGCAAGGTTCGCGAGTTTTTTCAACAGTTGATTTGAAAGCAATGTACTTTAACACAATAGAAATTTCATCATGTCACTTAAAACATCAGCTCAATGATCTTCCACGCAAGGCTGCCGTAATAAGCATGCTTTATTTCGCATTAGCCAAAATTTCAAAAGCACCGAGAATTGAACGCTCCGCGTCTTTGCTAGATGTCTATTTGTATTTTGAGACGTTCTATTCTGTGAATGCATTTTGAATATGTAAGATGCGGGAATTTTGATACTGCAGTCCTAGTATTCTTGTTTGCGAATGGCCATTCAATCTACAGAAAGAAGAGGAAGGGATTCAGTAGAGACCCCTTGGTCAAGCAGTCGACTTTTCCTTGTGCAAGCGCTCGAACTCGTCTTTAAGTTTCTTCACCTCCTCCTTACATTTGAGGTCAATTTAACGAGCTGCATCTCAGTGGTCTTGCTAACGTACCTCAGTCAAATGTCTAGGGAGCTGCATTTGGCATCCGGTTCTATTTGTAAGCTGTGATAGGGTTTAGTTACTGATGCAAAGTCTCACTGAATGGCAGGTAGACTGATCAGTATCTCAAACCGCACCTTTACTGCAATTTGATTCTCGGGTATCCCGAACTCGATAAGCTTTTTTTTCAAAACCTCTTTGTCGATTTTATATCGACAATCCAGGCTGTCAGTCGGTTTAAAATCTTCGGGATCAGACATCTTAGGGCGTTTGCGGAAAAGGAAAACTCTGAGTCTCGTGATCCAAGCTTGGTCTTTGTGGATATCCATGAGGGGCACCGATAACTGCTGCGATGGCAGCATATAAATCTCTCAGCCGGATGTGAGCAATCTGAAAGAGGCTGCACGATGTTATACGTCTCAGGTGTGTGTTTTCTCTGTTTCCAATCGCCACTTCGGCCTTGGCTTTCGATTTCATAAGGCTCCCAGTCATCAAAGTGCTGTTTTGGGCGACGGTTCTCACCGAACTCTATAGGATGCATAATCGTTGTGGCTATGAAAGATAAATATCTGTAAGGCAGAATTCTGCCTTATATTGACTGATCCAATCAAAAGATTGACACCAATATGGAAGTATTGTCCAGCCATGTCTTGGCGAATGCATGTGGTCAAGTGATGGGATTATTGTACAACACATGCATCCCAAGCAACATGGTGGCTTGGAGGCAGGCTGGATGCCACCCACCGCTTGCGCCCTCATCGGTGTTGACCACCGCCCCTGATACTATTGGTTGGATATACGATGATGATGTCCTGAGGTAGAAATATGTACTGCCACACGAGTTGGAATTATTTCGGACGAGAGAAAAACTGCTGGCACATCGTTGGACCGGAGTGCATCTGCATTTGCATCTGCCGTCAGCATCTTGCGGGCTTTTGACTGGATGGGCCGAACAGCTTTACGTCTCTCATAGGTATTCTGAGGCGAGCAGGCGCAATCCTCACAGGTATCCATCAATCATGAGTGGAAGCCAGCATGAACTTGACTGGAGTATAATGTCACGGCAACCCCGACAACAACAGTAGAAAATTATACTTTCCCGCGTATTGTACAATTCAACATGGATTGGCTAAATCAGGAATCGAACAGCTATGAAAATGTTCTCTGTCAAGTCCAGCACTGCCCAACAAGTTCCTTTCACGTCGTGCGTCTGCATGAGAACTCTTTAGACGTAAGTGCTCAAGCCCCTCTCTCAATGACAGCAACTCAGAGGATGAATATAGCCTTCTGGGTCCCAAATTACGTTCGAAGAGCCTAAATATGGCTCTGAGAGTGATCTCGTCAGGTCCCTAGAAACGGTACGACCATATCCGCCTGCAAAACCTTCATTCATTCGAGTTCTTACATAGGACCAATCAGACCCCGGCTTTGCGAGAGCATCATAGGTCAGCAGGGTTACTGCTCGTCATGCACTCAAGATCCACAGCAGACCCTGAAATGGCTGAAGAGGCCATGACGATACCCTACGGAAAGGCAACGTTCCAGAAAGTCGCACAATGTCTCTACCAACACCGATCCCTTGCCTTTCTTCTAGGAAGGATCTCCACTGCATTATTCAATAGTCGATCAGTGGCATGGAATCTTGGTGAATCCAAAGCACCGGCCATTGGTACGTGAAGCCGCCAGGTGATACATGCGTTTGTGAAGAAGATGATATGGATGCAATCTTTCTTTCTACAATAATGTCATCAGATGGTGCTGGCGGTATTACTAACACTGTGAGAACATCTAGTTTACAATTGCAAATCCGATACATCGTCTCCTGGCGAACCCGACGATATAGTCTTGTCTGCGACACACTTCACTGACCAGCGAATGACGTACGCTGCGATGTATGGATGTACACCCAAAACAATATCGCTGGTATCCACGTCGCTAGGGATGTTCAAAGGACAGTCTCTTCACCCGTTAGTCATGCCTTTAATATTTGCAGAGATTGAACGCAAACGTCTCTTCAACGTCCTTGACCTGAAGGCAACAGCCCTTAGGCAGTGGATCATCAAACTGGAAGACAAGCTTCATCAAGAGTCGCGAGCTTCCAAGTCAGGGAAAAACGATGTGGAGCTTGGATCAAACAACAGAGACTGTCAGTCCACCAAGCTATGGATAGAGGTCAGTTCACTTAGAAATGGACTGCAGAGTCTCCGCGGACAGCTTGTGAAGATGATCGAGCATTGCGAAGTACTCGGAGCGGCGGTGTCCAAACAGCCCGCCAAACGGGATGGAAAGACCGATAGACACGATGAGGAGCATAAGACAGGAGAAAGAATCAAGACAAGGCTATCTGAGATGCTCATCGAGTTCGATAGCAAGGTGAGGAGTTGCGACAGCTTACTTGGGGGAATGGCGTTGGCGGCGCAAATGGTGCTCACAGATTTTTTATATTAACTTATGTCATCGGGACGAATGCCGCTGACAAGGTCATGTTTACTTTAGGAGTCGAACCATTACACCAGGCGAGATGCGAGAGTTGCAATTGCTATCGCTCGGGCGACGAAGAAAGACGGTAGCCAAATGAAAAGCATTTCACACCTGGGAATGATCTTTCTTCCCGGCACTTTTCTAGCTGTAAGCCAGCATAAACTCCTGGTCATTCCAATAGAGTTGGGCCAGCTTTTGACATCAGCAGAGCTAACAAGAACCTAGAGCCTATTCTCGATGTCATTCTTCAACTGGACTTCCCCCGACAGCAATCAGATCATATCACCTTGGGTAGCTATCTATTGTGCGCTGACAATTATCGTAACATCATTTACTTTCTGGAGAATGCGACGATGGATGAAGAAGGAGGAAGACAGGGCGCTCTTACTGTTCATGAAGGAGATCGATGAAAATGAGTCGCAAATCTCAGCTGAGTCACAGGTCTCAACCGATTCGCAGGTCTCGACCGACTCTCAGATCTCAACCAAGGCGTGATTTATTAGTCAGGGAGTCTCAATTCGGTCTGGGAACTTGCTACTACCTAGACAAGGGATGCCATCAAGCTGTTACGAGAAAATCGCAGCTCAAATTGGAACCATATGGTGAAACGGCCGATGCAATAAATTCAATTGAGTCCAGAGGACAGAAATCATTCTAGACAACGTTGTCTTTGGAATTCCCTTTCCCGTAATATTCCAACAGAACTACGCATCGAAGCTCAAGTGCTACACCATAACTTCAGACCGCATCAACCTTTGGCGACAATCCGAAGCGAAGATTCTTCTAGACTCTCGAATATCCCACCACAAATCTTCCAGAACGGGTGGTTTCCCCGCATCACCCCGCTTCCGCAATGTCAACCACCAACCGATCGGCACCGTACAAACTTAAGTATAATTAGTAGTCATGAACGTGGAGATCTCCAGGCCTTCGCGTACATCCTCCTTCATGATTCGTGCAAAATCCACCCGGTCGAACGGCAACGATATAACTCCGATGCTGGCCCCCAGAAGTCCGGCGCGAGAGTTCAGTGCGACCGAGTAAATACGACGCTGATGCCACGGAGACTCGGCCGGGAAAAGTATCACAATAATGTGTATAAGGCAGTTAATATAGAGGATAATTGAATGAGTGTATAACTATGCCTTTTTACTAAGTTAGACTAACGTGAATGATAAGCGAGTGAGACAGACAAGCGAGTGAGACACAAAACTGCGCCGATGAGATAAACTGGCTTCCATATCAACATCAACAGCATCAATTCAATTCAAACTACTCATAATCCTCATCTTCAGACATCTCTTCAATAAACTGGCACGTTCGTGAATTGTGTCCCGGGTGACCACAAACGCCACACCGTCGCTGACCTGTCTCGGCCCTCAGTTTGCGACCACTAGTACGACGCATTTCCTCCTGAACCTGCGCAGTCACATCTTTCTGTGACTGTATATCTGCTGCGTCAGCTACAGTAAGACTTCCTCCATGTTGTAGGCGTGTTTTCTTAGTTCTCCGTCGTCGACTGAGTTGGTTATTCTCGTCTCTAAGAATCTGTACCTCAGATCTAAGTAAGGCTACTTGGTGCATGATGCCTCTTGTACCTTTAGAAAGTCGTTCAACAGCCTCGCAAATAGAGGTTGGGGAGCTGCTTTGGTGACGAGTGATCCGACTCTTAATAAAGTTGGATTGAGAGCTTGCCTCTACTGGGTTGTTTGGTGTCCTTGAAACCCAAGGCGGAGGTGTCTGTGGTAGTGATGCTGGAGGCGTTGGAGTGTGTAGCCGGATATCCAGCTTTGATAGGACGCTTTCTGCACTCAGAGGAACAAGCCCAGCTCCTATAAAACCCCCTTGGATGTTTTTTTCAGTCATCGCTTGACTAAATGCGCTGCGATATGCAGGAAAGAAGTCCTCCTTTGAGATGTGGGTTACGCCCCGCCGCATCTTATCCTCAATTTGTTGCCCATACGCCGTCTTTAGCGGACCAAAGCACCCAACGTCAAGGGGCTGGAGTAGATGAGACGAATGAGGCGGCATACAAAGTGTAACGATCTTGTTTGCCTTGCAATATAGCTCAAAGTCTGTTGAGTGGTGACTTTCGTGCCCGTCGACGACGAGGAGGCAATATTGGCCTCTCAAACGTGGTTTCGTATGACGATCATAGTGCTGGATCCAATCTAGGCCTCTTTCATTTGTTGTCCATCCGTTTTCTGACGTCGCAATGACCCAGTCGTCCGGGAAACCTGACTCTGTATACCAGGTTGAGAGGTGATATTGGCCTGCAACGATGATGCACGGCGGGACGTTATAGCCTTGCGAGTTGATGGCTTGAATCACTGTAACCCATTCTCGATTACCAGGCTGCGCCATTTTTGTGTTTGAACGCCTTTCAGTACTTGTGACAACCATGCCAGATGCAATCTGGCCCATCATAAAGCCAGTCTCATCAAAGTTGTAGATATCAAACTCATCGATACCATACTTCGCGATTGTGTTCTTCACAAGAGCGAACCAGCCGCGAATAGCCTCTGTATCCTCGCATTGGGCCCTCTTGTAGTCGTACCTCCGAAAAAACCGCGTCCGCAATTGTGGTTGTCGTTTGACGAAGTTTAAGGCCCAGCGCTTCCTAACCGGAGGCGCGTCGCGATCAGCAAGTAGTCGATCAGCCATTTCTTCTACACCACGGATCCGGGGAGGGAATGATCGGGCATCTAGATCGAGAATGTGATCAACTAACGTCTGCTCTTCTAGCAAAGTAAGATTCCTCGAGTTCGGTATCCTGTCGCTTCGAGATGTAGAGCCCTTCAATCGTCGACTCAATGTTGCATGGCTGACCGAGTAGATCGTAGCTGCAGCCCGTGCACTAAGCTCTGGATTGATTCTGATAGCTTGAAGGGCCAGCTGTATGCCTGACTCATTACTTCTGGATGCCATGATGTGTTGTGGAAGAAACGTCTCCATTTGTGTTGAAGCATCATCGGCGCAGTTTTGTGTCTCACTCGCTTGTCTGTCTCACTCGCTTATCATTCACGTTATTCTATATTTAATATTTATAGTAGCTAACGTACATGCATAAGTTAGCAAGTCGCCTATCATAACGAGTCGCCCACTTTCAAATACCCTCCAGCCCTTTGTATAAGTCAATTAAGCCGCATCGTACAAAATTAATTAGAACTACTCATCAGCCTCTTCTTCAGAGGTCTCCTAAACTACCTAATATATTCGTACGTTATGTCCAGTCTTTCCGTAGTTACCATATCGCCGCCTGCGCAATTCACCCCCCTCTGTACGAGTACCCTCCTAACGTATATTTTTGCCTCTAATATTAATAACCCCTTTCTTTACCCGGATTATCTCGGCCTTAGCTATATTAAGTAACCCTCTAAGACGCAGTTAGGTCTTTTTAGCCCTCCGGCGCTTACTTAGTATCTCATTTACCGTACAAAGCCCGCGGCACTCAGCTTCAATAAAAGCTAGTTTATGTACTAACTTGCTAATACCTTTGGCTTGCAAGTCAACAACTTCGTATAAATATGTTAGTGAGCTATATTGATGGCTATGAATCCTTTTCTTACGTGAATCAGAGCTTCGTACGGCGTCATGTGCTGTGGTTGGTGTCTTTGGGTCCCAGGAGCCCTGGCTGCTTGGGCGTGAGTTAGATGGTGTTGGCGTCTTTAGCTTAAAATCAAGGCGGGAAACAACTACTTCTGAGTCAAAGGGTACAAGGCCAGCCTGTCTAAAACCAGCTTGTACGTTTCCTTTACTTATTAAAGTAAAAAAGGCTGCTTTGAAGGCAGGTGTTGGTATACACGTCAGCAGGGCAACCGTACGGTTGGAACGAAGTGTCAATAATGGTCTATTATTGCTGCGTCTGGAGGTGGAAGGAGGAGGTTGTGGGCAGAGCCCACGGCCTCTCAGAAGTGGTATGTAAGGGGTCGTTTGTAAGTGCCCATACCGCCTTCCAGATCCACCTTTTCTGCCGACTGCTCAGAGATCCAACAGCAGGAAAGAAGTCGTCCTTGGTAATATGCGTAATCTGCATCCCTATTATCTTCTCGATTTCCTTGCCGTACGAAGCCTTTAGCGGACCAAAATAGCTAATATCAAGAGGCTGAAGTTCGTGCGATGAATGGGGAGGCATGCAAAGAGCAATAATGCTGTGCTCCTTGTAGTAATCGTTAAATTTGGTCGATTTATGGCTATTATAGCTATTAAGAATCAGGAGCCGCTTAATACCCTTCGTACGAGACTTTATATATTTTTCAAAATGCTCTAGCTAATCTAGGCTAATCTCATTTATAGTCCATCCATTTTTGCTAGGGTAGATGTGCTATTCGGGGGAAATTGGCTATTAGCATACCACGAGAGGAGGTGGTATTTGCCCTTAATAATAATGTACAGAGGTAGCGCCCAGCTATCTATATATATAAGTTATCCTAAATGTTACGAGCAGGACAAGGCAACCAACTGTGGCACAAAGCAAAAGCTTCGATAATGATGACTCCGGCATCATTGTCCCTTGTTCTGCATTATATAGCTACGCGCCCACAGTGACAAGTTGCGGCGGGCGTAACACGGAAGACCCTTAGTAGGATATGGTGATGATCTATAGGTTATTAATTGATCGTACGGTTAATTAATGGATTAACGGAATCCTTGTCGATCAGCAGGGTCGGGATCCTTGCTTTAGCGTGGCAGGGGATTAAGGGTCGGGGGTGGACTTTACGTATTAACGACGTGATAGTCCAAATAAACAAACGGAGGAAGTTGCGGCAGGCGAATCTAACGGAATAATCGAATAGCTTCAATAGCTGGGGAAAGAGTCAAAATGGGCTCTCATAACCTGTGGGTAGTACATACTGCTCATCTGTACCAACGAGGCAAGCAATGAGGCAATACGACTGGTATTGTCGGTTGGTTGGTGATGTTGTGGTGAAGGTGAAAGGTGGCTGCGGTGGGCTGGATCAACCAGGAAGTGGATCGGGCAGCTGGTGCCTGGGGCACCAGCTACTGCCTCAGGTATCCACAGTCCCACACATTCCTCATCCACTGCCGCAAAATTAGCGAATCCGGTGAGAAGTGATAAGAGGCTATTGGAAAGTGACGACGAACGTAGTAGACCTCGCTGTTTTGTTCCTTATCCGTCTCCGTTCTTGTGACGAAGCTGAAAGCCCGGAAGAAGTCCTCCGCTCTCGTAACTATCGACTTAACTAATGGTCTTCTATTCTTCGTGATCTTGCCGATACTGGAGTCGATATAGAAGCGGAAAAAGTCCTTAGTTTCGGCCAAGCTAGGCATGGGAGCGTATGGCCGAAGTACGTACTTGTGAGTGTTTTCAAAATCGGGCGTTACTCCTCCCGACTTGATTACCTCATCGTAAAGCCTATCCTAATACTATCCATAATTGAAATTCCTGTTAGTTAATCGGGGTGGTGGAAATCAGCTTATATGCTAAACTTACGTAACGTATTGGTCCAGAATAGTGCCGTGCATTGCTATAGTGTTTAGGCCGTACCTCTCCAGCTTAGTCTGAATGTCTTGCTCTTAGTGAGCCCCTCTTTTGTATCCCTTGGGCTTCGCCGCCGCGATGATGTCTCCTGGGGTTTGGCGTATTAGAGGCGATCAAACAAAGGCAGAAATTCTATTAGATGTAGGTAGTGATGGCAGTGCTAACATGACAACTGACGGTTAGTCAGGGTGGCCAGCGGAATATGCATATGTGAGTGAGCAGAAAAGAGCGTCTATTCGTACTAAAGAGTGGATGGAATCACCACAGGCTTGTGGGCCTAATGCTATCCTAATAAGTCTTGCAGAGCTAGGACCAGGTGGAAATGACAGTCTGGCCTGTTTCGTGATGGTCAGACCATTCCGAATGGGTTATGTCCATGACTCGCGTAGAAGCATGCATGGATTCTGTCAACAACTCTAATTTTTAGAAAATCCGTGTAAGAGAATTACAGGCCGCCTAGCTGTTAAATATTCACTTATAGGTCTTTTGCATTTGCTTAACTGTCTTTTTTCCAGAAGCAATAATCGCGATTAACGAATCACATTTGTCTATGGAGGTATGTACGTACCCCTCAGTGTACTAAGCGCTGAGCGGATGGCTCTTGTACTAACACGCTAATAACAAGCGCCGCCTTAGATTATGCAATTGCTCACCCAGCTCACCCAACGCTCCTCTAGCATTTTGTGAGAATGTATAAAGCGGCCAGGCCAAGGTGAGTAGCGTAGTGAAGCGATTTCACTTAAATCACCTAGTTGTCTGCCACTTCGAGAGTCCAGCCAATATTTGTCCCAGCCGAGAGGCGAGAGTCGGGAACAATGCATTTGCGAGAGGATTGATCCCTCTACTGAGCTTTCTTAGCCTTGTCCAACTTCTTCTCCCTTCTGCGCTGGTGGGCCTCCGCGCCGGCCTCGGTGTCCATGAGGTAATCCCACCACCGGAAGCTAGACGCGTAGTTGCCGATGAATTTCTCGTGATGCACGTCGTGGTGCTCGGCGCCGGCCCAGAAGGGGAGGAAGTGCCTCAGAGACCAGGGGAAATCGTAACCGGAATGCGAGTCGATGGCTTGGAACAGTCGCAGGACGATCCACATGTACATGGTGAAGAGGTGAAGGTCCTTGGTGATGAGGACCCATAGAACGGGGGACCCAACGGTGCCGAGACCAAGGAACATGACCTCAATCGGGGAGGCATACTCGGCCGTCATGCCGAAGGGTGCCGAGTAGTAGTGGTGCATCTTGTGGACGGCCTTGTAGAGAGGAGGCCAGTGGGCACCGCGATGCATCCAGTAGTGCCATGTGTCCTCGAGGACGAAGAAGATTGCAATCTGGTAAGCCATCTTCCACCAGGCTGGGAAGGGCACGCCGTAGTCGAGGCCGCACCAGGTGGCAATGGGGTGGAAGAGCCAAATTTGTGGGAGCTCGACGGTGAAGTGGCTGAAGAGAACTAGGGCGCCGCATTCAAACTGCTCTCTCCAAGTTGGGATTTTTTGCTATTCAAAGTTAGCAAACGGCATGCGTGTTGTTGGTCGTCCACATCTAGGATCCTGCTGGACACATGAGACATGGGAAATGCGGACTCGCGGAGTGACGTGCCTGTTGAATTTTCCATCTGCGGAAGTAGGGAATGGCGTCAATGATGATCCATGGCAGACTTCGACCAAAGTAGACGACCTCGTGCATGACAAAGGTCATGATGCCTGTGGCGAGGATGTCGTTCTGCATCCAGAGATACCATGCCGCCCACAGGCGCTCGATGGCGTTGAGCTGGACATTGTACTTGTTTACATCGTCGAGTACTACGAGGTAGCTTGTGGTAGAGGTCTGGTTGGGAAATACGACGGTCGAGTTCCTATGAGAGTATCGAATCTTAGCGAATGGTCAACTTGAACGTGAGAAGCTACGGTTAGGCTGACTTACCAGGACGCCATGGTATTGAGTGAACCCCAAGGCGAGAGGGAGAGACTAAAGGAAAGTGATGTGCAACTCTCGAGATGCAACGGCAGCAACCAGATCAAAAAAGGATTTCCGGCAGAACAGCGAAAGGGGTCAACTTGAATCAATAAACCATCCGTATTTGGTGGAGACTGCGTGTTGGCGTTGAACGGGCTTTGGAAATGGAGGGTTCTTCTCGAAGGGCGGTGCAGGGGTCCAGACGCCGATGGGACGATAAAAATTCACCGGCATCCGCTCAGGTGTGGTACGATAACTTGCATGTTTGCTGTGCCTGTTCCTCTGGGGGGGGGGGGGGGGGGGCGGGGGACACTGGAGACATTACATGTAAACATGAATCTACCGATCCGAATACGAAACGAAATAGTTGCGCCTCGCAGACCATTGTCATTGGCTCATTGTGAAGCTAATGAGATTGGCAAATCTGGTGACAGCTTCTCATCGCCTGGGAGTCTTTCGTTCCCTCCGTGAACAGTGGCTCTGTTCGTGAAGGACCCGGAGCCGTGTGTTTCCAGCTGAAGAGAGGCACAGAGGATCTATTTTCCATCCCCGGGCGACCCACTTCCCGATGGTCTGTTTGTGGTGTGATTTTGTCCGCCGCGTTCGAGTCCCCGACATTGCCAGCCTCAGGGGCAGCGCATGTTGCCTACGCGCACTCTGGTTCTGGACGTGCAGATGGACTTCTGAAGTGATGAGACTGTCGAATGGGGGAATTTGACGTTGGCATGGGCATTGGGTGATTTCTCAGTAGTGGTTACGTTTGAGACTTGCTAGGGCCAGAGAAGATGGCAAATATGTGGTCTGCGTGATGGTCTATCATCAGATGAGCAAGCTGAGTATCTGCAGCTCTGTCCATATAGTTACGGGGGGATCTTCAAGGCATCTTCCGAGTAAGGTATCCGTAGGCCTGGCAGTGAAGCTTTTCACTGCTCACATGCTATGATTGTGCATCCGCGTCGGACGCAAGGTCCCCAGAAGAACATGCACGTCTTCGGAGCGCCGATGAGTCCGCCCGCCGTCGAGTAGTCGGTTCTCAGCTCGCCGTTCCGCCCCATATGGCCACAGACACGCGGCAGTCACTCGATTCGCGACGGAGCACCCCCGAACTTGATTGCAACGGCCGAATGTGGGAACTCTTCGGGCCTGATGGTGTCTTCATCGGAGTAGCTTGACTGGTGAGGAACGGAACTTGCGGTGTGGGGGTTCCGGCCTAGGAGATATACGGATACGGATGCCAAAGTTGACCCTGGCCAACTGAGGTGGTGGATGTTGAACCTTGGATGGACAAGGGTGCGAAAGTTGCCGTCCAGGTGGAATCCTCACTGTCGCTGGCTTTTGACTCGTCATCAACTTCGTCGAGGTTGGCCAGGCCCATTTCCCTTGCCAGTGACGCCTTTGGCCTCGCAGGGAAGGGCTGCCGGAGGGGTTGATTTTGGTCACGTCACTGGACCTGGGGGGTTTAGGCGAGCAAGCGAAAGGCTTCGCATGTTGTTATGGATTGATGTTAGAAGAGGGTTGAACGGTATCTGTTCTCACTGCTGTGCCGGTGGCCACCCAATTGGAGAGGCATCTTTAACGTCTAGCAGAGCAGAGGAAGAGGTCTGGACTCAGGCCCTCGAAAGGCTTTCGAAGCAGGTTGAAAGATCTATAATGAACGAGTCTTCTCAACCCCGCGTCGAGCTGAATTGGAGTCTCCAAAATCGCATGGGAGGTGAGGCCGAAAATGTGGTGTGGTGATGCGATTTTTGGTGTTGAGTGAAGATTCAGATGTTCAAGTGTGGCTGAGCACGTCGGCTAGTTGTTTCCTCCGACTGTGGCTCAACTGCGGCTGTGCACACCAGCCACTCGACGCTAGCCACACGACGACATCTGCGCCCAAAGCTCCCGCAGCTCTCCACTGGCACCACGCATCCACGCACCCACGCGAAGCGCGCCCGCACACCCGCACACACCGTATCGCAAGGCAGAGAGCTCTCAGTCCGTCTCGGCAACCAGAAATAGAGGCTCAGCAGGTTCTCTGCCCTGGTCTCTGACCCCATCTAGACCCCGTCGAGACCCAACCTCCTCCAGTCATCTCCCCAGTCACGTCGAGTCCGCGCCCACCTCGTGACCTCAGACTCTCTCAGTCAAGATGACCCATCGTCGGCCGGACCAGGGTGTCGCCGTTGTTTATCAAAGTTCTTGTTCCTGTTCTTGATCGTGGTTTGGCTGCAGGTCGTCATTCGCGAGGCCATCTTGGACGCGGCCCTGATTCACGCACACGCACAACAAGAATCGTTGTGAATCCGCTTCAAGTGTCGTCACACTCTTCTTTTCCTTGCCGTTCGTCTGGTCGACTCTTGGCAAGTCTTTACCTTCTTTTTGACGCGCCCTCTGCTCGCTGTCGCTATCGCATTTGAGCTTCCCATTCTTCGCATCTTTCTTGGCGCCTCGGTTGTTCTAGACACGAAGACAATCACGACCTTTGAACCACGAATAAAGGAGAACGAACAATCCTATTGTTTACCCCGGAAGGGCAGGAACAATGGGCTACATTGCCAACACACCCGAGGAACGCCTCGAGCGATCCGACTCGAAAAATCCAAAGACAACTTGCAAGGGCCTCACGGGCGCGGGGAACTTATGTCGCAACTCAGTCACGCCCGCAAGGGGCAAGATGCTTTCGCCAACGGTCAAGGAGGAGTCGCTCTACTGCCACCACCACAAAGACCAGGCCGCAAGTCGCTCTGCACAGTCGAGTCCCGGCCCTAGGCTGTCCGGCAGACCCATCTTGGAAGAGCGAACGAGCATCGATACACTCGCGGATCGCCTTGGCCTGATGGACGTCGGCTCCAACCCAACCAAGAAACAGAAACGACCTCAGGGAGGACGGCTCAGCGGCGGCAGTGGAACGCAAGCCACGACCGCCTCGAAGCCGCCATCAGCATACACGCGTCCGCCGCAAAATGAGCGCAAGGAGCTGCACCTCTGCTGCTGCTTCAGCATACCCATCGATGAAGTCCAAGAATCCCAGCCCGCGCCTCGGCCCCAGCCGCGGCCGGTGCAGAACGGCGGCTCCGCAGCCATGCCCCGGCCCTCGAGCCAGCTCCTGGCCCCCTCGAACTCACGCCCGCGACCGAGCACGTCGAGCCATTCCCGGAAGAGCTCCCAGCAAGCGTCGCCTCAGCCGCTCTCGACGTCCCAGACAGCTCAGTATCTATCGCTCATCCCCCCATCGACCGACCCTCAGACGGCGTCGGCGCTGATGGCGGAACTGGCGAGACCGTACGGCAACTCTGAAGAACCGGGCTACATCTACATGTTCTGGATCACCCCGACATCCAAGAAGGAAGCGGCACCTGTGCAGGAGGCAAGATCGCTCCTCGCACCGCCTTCGCCGGCCCGGGGCGTGGGGCGCAACCGACGGTCTAGCGACGTTGTGTCGGCATTTGCAAACGCGAATGGCGGCGCATCGGGAGACAATAAGATGCTCATCAAGATCGGAAGGGCGCAAAACGTCCAGCGTCGGATGCAGCAGTGGACGAAGCAGTGTTCCTACGAGATCGAGGTACTGCGATATTACCCGTACATACCGGGATCGAGCGCGGCATCGGGACAGCAGCCGCGCATGACGCCGCATGTGCACCGCGTCGAGCGGTTGATTCACATTGAGCTGTCGGGCATGGGTTTGCATGCTGGGCCCATAACGTGTGCCGGATGCACCTCGGTGCACCGCGAGTGGTTTGAGGTGCAGACGTCCAAGAAGGGCATTGGCGCGGTGGACGATGTGATTCGGAGATGGGTCGACTGGGACGAGACGACTGTTTGATTCTGGCGAGTTGATCGGACTTGCTGAGGATTGTCTCTAGAGGGAGTGAGCTGTGACCGGGTCACCATTGACTGCTGGGTATATGCTCTTTTATTTGCACGCACTGCATCGCGAACGGCGCAAACGGACTTTTCATCGCATTCCAATTTCGTATAGCATTACAATCAGCATCACGATAGTATAGAAGACGGCATCCAGATTTCGGGGCAGTAACAGAACCCTGCATTTCGGCAGCTGTCCGCGGGCCTCGACCGATCGGGATCCCGCTGGTTTGGGTCACCAAGAAAGATTCAGGAATACATTTGACGTTTGAGGTTCACGTTTTTACGTTTCTGCCTGCAGATTGATGCAATTTCAAAAGCCGATGGCGCAATTTGGATCTCGACCCATGGCCTCCACGGTTCCTGAGCGGGTGGCAGCCGTATCCCGACCTCAGCTGAAGACAAGGTTGAATTACGGGTACCGTGACTGGAAGATCAAAAGGGACGCAAACATCCCACGTTGGTATAGTTTCCATGTGTCATTGTGTTTCTTTTAGTGGTTGAAGACTCAGACTCTTTGGCTCTTAATCAAGTTGTCGATGGTCTGTCTTTACTCTCGTAGGCTCTCAATCACTGCTACATCTTCGAATACATGGCTGCGATGACGATCCTTCGAGTCTCATGGCCAAGAGCACGGAGTACAGGCAGCGCACACTGAAGATGGACTGATAGGTACATGTTCATACTCCAGATGTCCAGCAAAATTCTAGGACGGCACGGATGTGGCCCGACGGTGCCACCACCACCCACCTCAAGCCCACCCTGCTCGTTGCATGCAGCATCCTGGGAATGCTGACGGGCTAATGCAGAACCAGAGGACGGCGGGGGGGGGGGGGGGGGGCACCACCGTTGAAGCGTTGAAAGATGTGAGTGTCTGGGGCGTTCCCCCCCTCCCCCCCAGTTTCGAGTCCAAAGTCTTTCCATTGCTACTCTCAGAGCTCTCCACGCCCCAAGCTCTGACTCAGACTGAGTGAGTAAACATCAACTGGTTGCTCAGTGTGGAGTCCTAGAATGTTCATTCGATGAAAGCTCAGTGTGCTTTGGTCTCCTGGGAACACACAGATGGGGCGACTATTGATGAGAGTCTCATGTCTCAAGTATCAGCCAGATATCCGTCTCCCCCGTCATCGCCGCCCTGCCAAGCTTCATGTTCCCGCGTGCCGAGCAAGTGCCTCATCTCTTGGCCATCTCTTGACAATCTCTTGGACTTTTCCCGCTCAGAGGACGCTGGCTACTTGGCGCTGGCACAAATCCTCCGAGTAAACACGCACCCACCAAGTTACCAAGTTCACGCCCATACTAGTCTGTTAGTAGGAGATGAGGCACCACTTCACCAGTGACCAGGATTGGGGGGCACTGGGGGCTGACGAGGGACGACGTCACTAGCTCGAGCAAGCTTTTCTGGTGGCGCATCTTCCGATGCTTGTCTTTGCTTGTTCCCTTTTGGCATTTTGCTTGTCTCTTGTCGATCGCTGGCGTCGCTCAATTGGCTCTTCAACGACATTTGAGTCTCTCGAGGGCTGAACCGGTGCCCGGCGGCGCCGCGGTCGTAAGAAACGTTCGTTCTACTCGGCCCGCTAGAGGGTTTAGATTGCTCTTGGTTCGCCCACTCTGTTTCTCGCAGTGTCCAATGCTATCTCTTGAACGACATCTTTATGGGGACAGCAACATGTCCGCCTCTTTGCGGATACACTACTGCAGATACCGGCAAGGTTAAGCACAAGCTATTAGGTAGGTACCTCCAGCAGTCTTTCCGAGCCGCGAAGCCATCCGCGATCCAATGCCCCTTTGAGAGAAGCGCTGCTGTTGGTTCGACGTCTTCCCCATATCCTACAATGACGTGCTCCGCGAGCCTGGGCCGGATTGTGATCCCTTTCGACGCCTCTGCCCTCTGTGTTCTCAAGACTTTGAGAGGCTCTGCAATCTCTGACCGGGGCGGAACTTTGTGTGAGTTCCACCCACGCACGGGGGGAGGGAGACCCTTCTCCTCCCCTTGTTCCTCTGCACGCTTTCAACTTTCCTGCCTGCATTGGCTCGTTTCTGCCTGGGGGGATGTCCGCTGGCGGGTATCGTAATCTCTAGCGGACGTTGTCGAGACTCGACCAACTTTGCCATGGTCAGAATAAGTCGATGGACAGGCAAAAGTGACATGGCAATCCACCTGCTTTGCAGTGTTTCTTCAGGTATTGCCATCATCCTTGACAAGGCGAAAACCTACCATACAGATATGTACTCCCATCTCTATGGATACTACTTGCCACCATCCACGCTTCCTCCTCTGTCGTTGCTGCTTCTACCGCAGTACTGCGTCTACTGCGTCTACTACTGCAAGTGGCATGCAACAAGTTCCTCCCATCGCTCCCTCCGGCCCAGTTTACACTCCTGGCTCGCAAGGAACCCGCGTCCGTAGCTCCAGCCCTTCGGCCGTTCCCAACTTCCCATGTCACCACGCCATGCCGCGTCTTCCCAACTGCCGGGATCAAAGATGCTGACGCCTGGCTAAGCTTATCTTTTTCCTTTTCACCTGTGTCCCGTAGCTGCTCTCCTCCTCTTCCTTCTCCTCCTCCTCTTAAACTCGCACGTCCCACGTGCTCGCACATTCTTTCCGTCATCTTGTGCCTGGAGTCTGTTCCGAACTCTACCTCCCTTCTGTTCTCGTCCCTGCGCCTCGTCCCTCCTCTTCTACCTGACTCCACCGTCTCTTCTCTTCTTCATCCGCCCCGTCAGCGTCTGTGATCCCTCCCACCACTTCGTCACAGCAGTATAACATTACGCCATTGTCATCGATATCACCTACCGTAACGCGAAAACCCCGACGCCTCTCTTCTTCTTCTTCTTCTTCTTCTTCTTCTTCTTCTTCTTCTTCTTCTTCTTCTTCTTCTCTCTCCTCTCCCAACGTCGTCCGGCGCACCGCCGCGACTCAATTGGCGCGCGCCATGGATAAAGATCTACGCCAACCCGAGCCCACGTCCAACGACAAGGGCTCCTCCGAGCTCGCCTTTGCCCGCGCCGATGCCGAGACGGGCGGCTCCTCCGGCTTCAGCGCCTGGTTCGGCGGCCGCAACACAAAGGTCGGGCCGCGAATTGCGCCTCGCAAGGAGGGCGTCGGAGAGGGCTCCGATAGCGAGGATAGCGCCGATGCCATCCTGACCAAGCAGCTTGCGGAGGAGAATAGCCATGCGATCAAGTACAGGACGTGCAGCTGGCAGAAGACGGCCGGTTTGCTGTTTTCCGAATACATTTGTCTGGTGAGCTTTCCGTCTTTGCGACGATCTGGCGCATGGCGCATCGTGCTGACCGGTACAGGCCATCATGAGTTTTCCGTCGTCATACAGTATTCTTGGACTAGTGCCTGGTTTGATCCTCACTGCCGTCATCGCGCTCGTTGTTCTCTACACGTAGGCTCCTACCGTCTCGCCCAGGTCGCCTCGACATAATACTGACCGCCCGTGTAGATCTTTGGTCCTTTGGCAATTCTGCATGAGACACCCTGAAGTTCGCGACGTCTGCGATATCGGCCAGATGCTCTTCTGGGGAAAGACATGGGCATGGTACGCTACGGCTGTCATGTTCATCCTGAACAACACTGTAAGCCTCCTATTACCATCGCCGACATGGGCGCATTGCTAATAATGCGCAGTTCATCCAGGCCTTGCACGTCCTCGTCGGCGCCAAGTACCTCAACACAATGACCGAATCCGACCCCGTCGTCTGCAGAACCGTCGTCTTCTCCATCGTTGTTACCATCATCTGCTGGCTCTGTTCGCTACCTCGCACCTTTGATGCGCTTTCGAAAGCCGGAACTGCCTCCGCGGCCTTCACCTTCATCTCAGTGCTTCTGGCAACCATTTTTGCTGGCATCCAGGCGCACCCCGCCGGCTACGACCCCCGATCAACATATGTCGATGAGACCACTGGCACGACCAAGGCTGGCGGTGCCCCGATGGTCACAGCCATTCCCATTGCTGCCACCACCTTCGTTTCCGGAATGAATGCCTTCCTGAACATCAGTTACACTTTCATCGGCCAGATCACGTTGCCCAGTTTCATTGCGGAGATGAAAGACCCGAGGTAAGACTACAATAACGTTGTCTTCGAGATATTTGCTAAGCCAAGGCTAGGGACTTCCCCAAGGCCCTCTGGGCCGTTACAATTGGCGAGATCATCGTCTTCAGCATTGTCGGAGCTGTTGTCTACGCCTTCGTTGGAAACCAGTACATGACTGCGCCCGCCTTTGGATCCCTCGAAGAAGTCTACAAGAAGGTGTCCTTCTCCTTCATGATCCCAACCTTGGTCTTCCTCGGCGTCTTGTACGCCAGTGTTTCGGCCAGGTTCCTCTTCTTCCGCCTCTTCAAGGGCACCAAGCACTTGCACGAGCACACCGTTGTTGGCTGGGCTTCTTGGGCCACCATTCTCCTTGCTCTATGGCTTCTGGCATTCTTGATCGCCGAACTTATTCCTTTCTTCTCTTCTCGTGAGTTTTACTGAGCCCGTGATGCAGAAGCTTGACTGACTAGATCTAGTGCTTTCACTCATGTCCTCGTTGTTCGACTCATTCTTTGGCTTCATCTTCTGGGGCGTTGCCTACTTCCGCATGCGAGGCGCCGACAATCGCGCCGGTGTCCCCAAGCCCGGAAAGCTTGCCGATCTCGCGACGATGGGTCTCAACGTCATTATCATTCTCACCGGTCTTTTGTTCCTTACCGCCGGCACATACGCCAGTGTTGAAGGCATCATTGAAGAGTTTAGAGCGGGGACCGTTGGCAAGCCTTTCGGCTGTGCCAGTAATGGACTTTAAACAGGGCCCAGCATCAATTGACCTCGTGCTTTGCGGTATCAGCACAGACTTGGAGCATCGCCACATGGCTCGTAATCGGAACCATTGGAGGCGGAGGAGAACTAAAGCAAAGATACCATAGTGTTTACTACCACGTCCATGTTGTCTACGAATAGACCAAGACGCATTTTCCATGACCCATCTTTCGAATCTCTTCGCAGCAAAAGCCCATTCTAAATGAGTTCTGCTAGGGGGGCTGTGTCCCACTTTCTCGAACTCATCCGACCAATGAGAGGCCAGTGATTCACTTGGCCCGATACCCAACTTCAGCTCTGCATCTTTCACATTAACCAGAATGTCTCTCTTAACGTCAAAAGGAAGTGGAAGGGGCCTGGAGGGCTAATCAACGAGCTCGACGTCACTCGTAATAGGGAGGCCGCAGAGGATGAGGCCATTCAGAACCTCAACGATCGAGCCCGTGCCAACGAGGCCCTCAGCTGCGGCCAGCAGCCTCAGGAGATTCCTCACATACCTACCGGCTTCTGTCAACTGTGGGCTTACGTTATGTATGCCAATACTGAGGACGACTTTGACGCTGCCTGGGACCGCCTGTTGGAAGAGTTTGCCGACCAAGACTTAGCTCTGAAGTACATCACAGACACCTACCTTCTACTGCGATATTAATGGGCCAACTGCTTCATCTCCCGGTATGAGAACTTCGGCGTCAGGACCAATAGTCCCACCGAGACTGCCTACAAGGATCTGAAGTCGTATGTCATCAACGGTAACTCCGACTTATACGCCGTCGCCTAGGTATGATGATGATGATGATGTATTTAACGTCTGGTAACAAAAGGACGTGCCGGGCGCTATGCCGACATGGTCTATGCTAATCTAAACTATGTTACAGGCTACCGTCTTCACCTAACGTTCCTGTTCAATGACTCGGGCAAATTTCGGAAAAGACATTGGTCTCCTCTATCCATTCGCATAGAAGAGAGGCTCCCTTAGCAGAACCTAACAAGAAATCAATGCTTGCTTTGGCCAGCCGTCGCCTAGGTAATTGAGGAGATGCTGCGCAATAAGTGTGGCAGGTGCAGGTGGGTCACGTGAGGCAGCTCCTTCACATCTCGGAGCTGCCCCACCTACACCTTGCCCAGATATCCAGCCCAGCCAGCGCTCAGCTTTTCCCATGATCATCATCAGATCCAATACAGTAGTATTGCCTCCACAATAAGGCCCGTACTTATAGGGAGAGGGTGGCGGTAATGGAGTCTCGTACTCGCTATGAGTACCTCCGCCGTGACTGGCTTGAGACCGTCTCCAAGGAGGTTGGCCTGAAAGCACTGAGAAGACCCTGCCGTTGTTACTACTCTGCGTGGGCGCCCGAAGAACAAGAACATCGCCTACTACGGCACCTTGCCGACCCCTTCCTCCTCAGGGGCACCCACCTCCTCAGCAGCACCAGGCCGGCTAACGGCGAGGGCACCTAGACAACCTCGCAGAGCTCAGTACCCAGCATCGCGACCAGTTAGGCAGAATATACGCCATAATCGGTCAGCATTCAAGTACGACGACGAGGACGAGTTGGCCTCGCAGAGCACGCAGTCGACCATAATAGTAGGCGGAAGTCAAGTAGTAGAAGTTAAAGAAGCCCAGCGACCAGCAGCAAAGAGACGAAGTAAACGACTTCAAGCTCCTCCAGCCTCAACGGCGCCAGCACAGCTATAGCTCCGGCGACTCAATTGGCCAATCAGAGGCCGTAGTTAAGGCAGTTTTAATAAAAATTAACAGAAATCGAGATTCGTCAAGATCTCTCGATTACCGCAATAAAAGCCAAAGAATTTTCGAATTACACAAGTTTACGTAAGCCGGGTCTGCGCGAGGCTAGCAATGGAAGGCTGGAACCAATTGCCTGCCATAGTTAGTCGAGAAAATCGCGATTATCCCATTGGCCAGAAAACGTGGGACACAGCCCCCCCAGCCAACTGACACAGCCCCCCTAGCAGAACTCTTCTAAATACCCGATTTCTCATTGCAGGACCGTGGAGTTTCCTGATTTGCGTTTCAACCGGCAATGCTGTCATTTCAACCATGCTCATAACGGCAAGGTCGTCAAACGAACGAAACAATCATGGGGCTCCCTCGTCAACTTATCGTAAGCCCCAGTCGTGTTGAGTTCCTGCGGAAGCTCTTGGAGGTGAAAGTTCCACAGCAGAAGCACCACCAGCATCCGAAACTGCACATATGCCAGCTTCCGCCCGTAACATCCCCGAGGACCCTTGCTGAAGATCATATTCCGACCACGCCTCGCGTCAAAAATGTCTCTCGTGCCATCTTCAGACCTCACGAGCCATCTCTCAGGCGCATACGTCGCCGTATCGATGCCCGAGACGTCACCCCAATGCCCATCGCCAGCGCCCCCGGCGTCCGCAGCGCCTCGTCAACGAGAAACCCAGGCATCGTGCAATCCGCCCGATTCCACACCTGGAAGACGACGGTGTCCTTGGGCACGGCGAAGCCTAGGATCTGCGTATCCTGCGTCGCGCCGCGCACGCACATTGGCGCCGTCAGTGATACGCGGAAGAGCTCTTCTATGCTGGCGTCTAGGGAAGGGCACCGCGCCTGCATGATTTCCTGGGGGGTGGGGACGCGTTTGCTGGTGACGGCGTCGGGGAGGGCGTCGCGGAGGCTGGCGCGGAGTTTGGATTGTTGGTTTTGGTGGCGGGCTAGGGTTTTGAGTGCCCATTGGTTCGCGTTTGATGTTGATTCGTGGCCGCCTAGGGTGAAGCCGTAGAGCTGGGGATTCATGTCAGCTTCTTGCTTCTTGTTCTGGGTCGGATTTTAGTTCTCACCTCATCGTAGAATAGTCGTGTGTGGAAGGATGGCTGGCGTTGGTCCTTTTCTGCCTGGCTGCTTTCTCTACGCACCATCTCGTCTACCGCACAGCGTACTACGTGGTCCTCCGATGTAGACTGGACTCTGGCGGCGGATAAATCGACTTGTTCCCTTAGCAGGTCTTCTTTGATTTTAATTGCCGTCTTCAAAGCATGCCTCTGGCGCAAAAACCAATGCGCTAGGACCGGGAATGCAGACTTCATCGCCACCTCGAGACTATCCGATATCTTGAACAAGGCTTCAATGACGGGGCTGGGAGGCGCCTGTGGGAACACCGCCGGCTGGTTCACATCTATGCTCTCTCCTTTTCCAGAAAAAGGCAGTGAAGACATGGCCGAAAGAAAGTCGACGTTCGGCTGCGTCGCGCTGAGACCCTCCATCCCCGGACCAAAGGTAAAGCCCAGCACCGCATCCAATGCACAATGGCTGACATCCTTCAACGCACTAAACGGTCGTCCCCTCTCCAGCCTCGCCTTCTCTCGCCACAGGGCCGTCATACGCATCGTACTCTCATGCAACAACGGCGCGGCAACCTTCCCAAGGAAGCTCGGCGTCAGAATATCACCCACAAGCCTCTTACGACTCTTGTACTCCTCATCCGTCTGCCAACGACTATGATGCTCGGGGATCACGCCGCCTAGCAAATCGGCAGTGAATGCGGATCTGTCAAATTCTTTCCCGCGGTGGAGGAGGATATCCTGCGTTTCGCGGAAGTCTGAGATGACGAGCCAGGGTTTGCTTAGGGGCCCGCGGCCAAAGACTTGAACGACGGGAGAGGCGTGCTTGATGTTTTGCGCAGCGAGCCAGTCGTACATTTCGCCTGTTTTGTTGGCGTGGCGAATCATTGCTGGCATGTCGCCTAGGAGGGAGCGCGATGCTTCTTTGTTGTAGGGGATGCCTGGGATTGGGGAGGAGAGGAGGGCGCGGTAGAGGAGGTAGGCTGCGAGAATGGCGATGGCTAGGGTTGCCGTGTTGGCTGTGAACTTTGGCAACATGTTGGGGTTCTCCATGATGGCGCAGAGTTGCTTTGGTTCTGGTTCTGACACTTGATGTCAGAGTGGTATGTTCAGGCTAGGTGCTATGAGTTGGTGACATTGAGGCTGGAAAATCGGTAGAAGAGGGCGGAAGTTCTAACTCCTTGCTAGTTTCCTAGCCACTCAAGTGAAGGTTGATGGCCTTAACGTAGACCTTAGAAATCTGACTCAAGATGGCTCAGTGTAAAAGGAGCTCATGATCCATCACCATGTTTGCTTATCCTGTTCGCTACATCTTCCCTCAACTAGATATTTCATCTTCTCTACAAACCGAGTCCCAGGTTGGGTCTTCAACTTTCTTAAAAATGCCCAAGCGAGGCTTTCCTGTATCACAGCCTCGATGAGTACGAGTGTCTCGCGATCAACAGGCTTTGCCCACTTTTGACGGATGCTCGAGTGCGACTCGCAGGCTCAGGTCACTAATCCGACCCGAAACCGGACCCCATCCGGCTGTCTTCTTCATCTGTGCGGCCCACCCTTTGCCATGCCGTCCACGCTGCTCGGATTCCCCATCCTTCTCCGGGAGGTCTTTCGTACGCTCAAAGTGCTTCTCTGGAACATTCGATGTAATAGGAATGGTTCATATTCCCCGCTCATATTGCCTGTGGTAGCAGAAACCGGTTTGCTTTGAAATTACGCCTGATCTTCGTCTCAAGGCCTGTAGCTTTCCACGGCACGTGAAGCTCGCGTAGCCGTTACTTCAGGCTTGAGGCTAAACTTTCCATGTCGCCAGTCTGGAACAGGAATCCTGGATGTGGCACTGTTTTCGGCAAATAGCTATGGTTTCGAGTTGTAAGGCTGAAGAACCGGGTTGGAAACTCCCGCCTCACACACTTAGCAGCTCGGGGCGCATAGAGAGTCACGATTTGATATTGAGCATATAAACTTTGGTTCTGTTAAGCTTGAGATATCAAGACACTAATCCAGCAAATGCCGTTGCTTCATGGCCGCAGGTCCAACGAGTTTGCCATCCCCATCCCGCTCATCCCCTACGGAAAATGTCATTGTATTGTAGTACATGGTGACATAAGGCCCATCCTTTTTATATGATAGACCGACATAGGAATGCCGTCCGATGGTATTGGAGAAATCCTGCTTTCGGCTAACACCCTAGTTAGCTTTTTATCTCAAACAAGACTTGCCTAAACCTGATGTGACTGGCATAGACATGACTGGCATAATGTTCGCGGGGATACCTTACAAGGCCTTCTGCACTTCATCGACATATGTGTCAGCCAGATCCGGGAATCCACACGCCCGGAAGAAGTTGCTCAATGACTGAGCGATACGCAAGTCCGTCCCTCCGTAGTGTCGTACGGGGATGTACACCTTTGGCACAGGAACGAGGCGGTCGTGCATGAGCTCCATGTTGAAAATGATACCCGCCGTTCGATGCGAGCTGTGAGCGAGATCCTCTTCCGGCGCGGTGAGACCGAGGACGTGCATGTAGAACGATCGGATCAAGTCTACGCCTGCATCAATCTCTGCACCTTGGAGAGTGCCACCTAGCGTGTAGACCTCTTCAACTCGTGCTAGACACGTCTCCTTGGTACGTAGATAGATCTTGAAGCGCGCATCGGTTGGGCGGATGGCATCGAAGGCGATCAATTCCAGTCGGAGGATGGCTTCGTTGTTAGGCTGCTTCTCATAACTACTGATAGACAAAGCCGCGAATGTAGTTGAAGGACGGCGCTAGATTGAGCGGTAGCTGAGCAATGACATCGGTGATGAGCTCGCCGGCGTAGTTATTCTGCAGCAGAGAGATGGGAATGGGATAGAAGTAAACCTTTGGCGCTGGCTGTTCACCCTCCAAGTCGAATGAGATGGTATTTGTCGTCATGTGTTCGTTCGGCGCCATCTTGGACACAATGTCGTTGGCGTACTTTGCCTCAACGTGCAAGTGCTTCTTGAAGAACTCCCACAGCTCGCCGTCAACTGGACCTCTCCCTTGTCGTAGGAGCCTTGACATAACCACCTCGGGCTCATCTTGATTGAAGGGGTCTTTTGAGGTCCCCGCGAAAGGTCCGATGGGCTCTGATCCCACTCTGATTTTGGATCCCTTTAGTCCGACGTTCCAACTCAGCTCCGCTGGTGGGAAGTCATCGGAACAGAAGCTGTCAAAGTGAGGGAGGCGGGTGCCCAGTTTGGTGCTGATTGGACGTGGGCCTAGCGACGAGACCACGAATTGCTTAACAAACTCGGAATACTGGTCTCGAGCTTCAATGGAGTAACCCGCACTCTGCATTAGAGAGTAAAGAATGTGATATTTCATCCCACCAGAACTCTGAATCTTCCTGATTTTGAGCCGAGGCGGGGCTAAGTGTTGCTGCTACCATTTTGATAGGTGGATGTTGTATTTTAGAATCTGCTTGTCTTGAACGGAGAAGTAAGTACTCAACATAATACACAACAACACATAGGAAACTCAGAGTGAAATTTCTTTTATATCTACACATGCAGACACAAACCCACACGTAGCAAGGCCCTAGATATTCATGCTCCAAACGATTCAAGGCTGAAGCGAGAGAGATTAAACGCCCCATCACGGAGTACCGGCCGAATGAAACAAAAGAACATTATTGAAAGAATCCTGTGTTCAACTGTTTAGCATAGTCGCTTAGTAGCTTCGGGGCGTTGCGAGACCGTGGAGCCCGGCTGAGAAGGCCTGGAATTTCGCAAGTCTCGGATCTCACCCATTCTGGGCAATCTGGCTCACAACAACTTTCGAAGATCAGGGACTTACCTCCGAAGGGGGGTTCAGAACTCACCAAGATAGAAAATTTGATCGTCTATACACCACCATCCCGAGCTCGTCGTCTTTTGAAGCAAGTTGTTGCAAGCTCGAGCCTCAAAATCATCGGTCGAATCAGATCAACGTGGTCGGACGGTCCGCCCCGGATACGAGCAGAAGGTTTACGACGAAGCCGGGGAGCATGAGCCGCCAGACATGGGGAAATAGAATTCCCCTTGGGACGGTCTGCCATGCTTTGTCTGAAAAGCCCATACTTCCGCTCCCACCCTTTCGCGTTCGGCTATTCACAGCTCCGCGGAGAATTGAGATCAAGGCGTAGGCATCGGCAAAGCTTGTTGCCAGGATATTTGGGCGTCTACGTTTAGTTCTTTATCCTTGTTCTGCGCGCATGTGAGAGTCAGTCCCGAAGCTTTTCAGACCTCGTCCTCTCACTCCACCTACTTTCTTCCTTCCATACCTTAGCTCGGCACCCTAATCGTTTCCAAAACCTCATTCAAGTCGTAGTATTGAGACCTAGTTTGAAGATGGACTCCACCACTGTCCCGCTGCACTGGTTCCCGCAACTAGCGAGCCTGCTGACTCCTTACTCGGCATTAGCCGTTGTCGTGGTTCTCGTCACAATCCTCCCCATGGTCATGGACCGGGCCACCCCAGAGATTTCTATACCTAAAGTCACGAGCTCAAATTCGTGGTTCGCAAGCAGGCAGGACTTCGCCGCGCATGGCGTTGAGATCATCGAGAAAGGTTTCAAACAGGTTAAGAGTGGTGTATTTCGGGTGACCGCTCTCGATGGTGTGTCCATTCTGAGCAAAACGCTCGTCGCAAGTAAAAACGGACTATCTGGTGTCTGACGAGATCCCAGGCTCCGATTTGGTTTTGATTGCACCAGAACATTGGCTTGCAATATGCAAGAAGAAGGACGAGGAGGTTGCGCCCGCTCGCAAGGAGGTTTGTCCACGAAGACGCGACTATCGACTGAGCATAACTGAAATTGCCTAGTTCTTCCTTTGCGATTTGCACGGCGCACCATTCGAAGAACCATTCCTCTATCGCTACCTTGCTTCGCGCATGCCAGGATTCGGTGCGTATCATACTCCCAGGTCCCTTCGTAAGATTGCGTCCCTGTAACTAACAACGACCTCTGGTGCAAGACCGTTATCTCGACGTCATATCTACAGCGTTGGATGAGGGTATATCTAGTGTCTTCAATCAATCGTCCCATGGTTCGAAAAAGGGTAGGCTTTTCAATCAGTAGTCTTTTCTTTACAATCTTTGCAACTCCTATATCGAAACCCTTACTAACGCTAGTCTTCGAAAGCATCCAAGCGAGTTATCATGCAGCCGCAGATTCTTCACATCTATTCACATGTTATATGGAGGGTCATTCTAGGGGACAGATTCAAGTCTGAGGTGGTCGACATCTTCAAAAAGTACTCCGCAACACTAATCCCCGTGATGAAAACACTCAAGGCCCAACGACCCATGATGGCTCGAATCTCCGCCGCCTTTTCGAAGGACGTCCGCCAAGTCAACTTGCAGCTTGAACAAGCCGCTGCGTTCTTTACACCCCTATTGGAGCAATGCGTACATGCCCTCGAGGAGGGACTACCGAAGAGCCCCATAGACAATGATTGGCTTGAGGAGTTGACTCGCATGGCGCCCGCCGAGAAGCGACGCGACTACAAGTACCTCACTAATATTCTCATCGGCTTCGCCTTCACATTTGTGTTCTCGCCGGGACCATCGACTACGCAAGTTGTGTACGAGTTCGCCTTCCGTCCTGACTACGTCGACCTCGTGCTTAAGGAGGCATATGATATCCTTGGGGAACGCCCTGCGCATTGGGGGTTCTCGCGAGACAACCTTCACGGACTGTCCTTGTTGGACAGCTTCTGTAAGGAGACACACAAACACCATCCAACCGCTGCTTGTAAGTCTTGAACCTCGTACCTTTCGTCATTTTTACCCTTCATCGCCGCCCTTGCCAGAGAATGCACCTACCTAGAGCAAACATAGACATCAGGATCGGCTTACTGACTCTCATTCTGTTATTCAAGCCAATCTGATGAAGAAGATCCATAAGACTCAAACACTCCCCAATGGAGTAGTTTTACCAGCGGGCACGATATTCGAGGTGGTCATGGCGGCTGCTCACCTGTCCAACCCGAAACTCGAAAATCCCTCTAAGTGGAACGGACGCCGGTACCACGACCTGCGGCAGCAAATGACGACAACGATCGGTGCCAACAAGTATGACTGGGGCTCGGCGACAAAGGACGACGTGAACTTTGGCTATGCCTCACATATGTGTCCTGGTCGTTGGGCCGGCTGCTCCATCGCCAAGATGTTTCTCATTAAGCTCTTGGCCAATTATCAGATCAGTCCCGAGGAAGGGGAGACTGAGAGATATCAGGACCTTCACTCTGGCCAATATGTATGTGCCTCCCTATCAATCCTTTTCTTGCCCGTAGATAGTACAAAGATCTGACAACAGATTTTAGATTCTGCCAAACCCAACAAAACACATCATTGTCGAGCGGAGACCACGGCAATGAAAGGCATACTCGACTCTGTTTTCTATAGAGATGGCCAGCGGTGCTTGTAGCCAGCCATGCAATTTCAGAAAATGAAAAATAAACTTCTGCAATTCTCTAACAGGATTCCAGTAGGCCCTCTAGGCATCAATTTGAGTTCAGGTCTTATTTGCCAAAGCCAAACTAGACTCTGTTTGTGTTCTCAGTCCGCATGGAGTCAAATCCGATTTGGCCAACGGTCTTGTCATGACTCGTGAATAGAAGCGCCAATACCTGTCATGAAATGCCTTCACCACTGTGTGTTAATGATTTCGGAGCTGCTAGTTCATCACGGCCTACGAAAAAGCTCTCAATATCGGCTTGCACGTGTCAAACTAGCTACCACGAGATCTCAACTCTACGAAAGCTCTGCCCATCCGAGCTTTCCAAACGATGCTTGAGTTTGCTGATCAACCCGGGGCAGATAATGCGGAGAAATGACGCAAGAGCTAGGATTACCGGCCCTTGTCCCTGCAAATCTCCAACTCCAAGGCCGGGATA
Source organism: Colletotrichum phormii (assembly GCF_030913505.1). NCBI lineage: Eukaryota > Fungi > Ascomycota > Sordariomycetes > Glomerellales > Glomerellaceae > Colletotrichum > Colletotrichum phormii. Next base: position 67,317 of record NW_026851490.1, read on the forward strand.
TCAGATGACTTTGGATGAAACGCCGGTGACGTTCCCGCAGCCCAAGCGGCGCCGCGTCTTCAACACTCCAGCCCTTTGACCGAGCCGCTAGGTCTAATTTCTTTGAACACACCACGAATAAGCTTGAAAACACCTCAAAGAGCCTCACCATCTGAGACAAACGCCTGATCAACTTGGCAATCCATTCGAAAGGCTCGAAATCATGTCCAACCGAACCATTTGCGATGTCGACACGCCGGACCCCTGGATCGTGGCCGGCAACGGCAAGTTCTATTTCACCTTTACCCTCGACAACCGCATCGAGATATGGTGCTCCAACACGCTGGAGAATTTCCACCACTGTCACAAGAGCGTCGTCTGGCAGCCGGCGCCGGGGACTCCATGGTCGGTCAACATTTGGGCACCAGAGTTGCATTACCTCAAGGGCCGGTGGTACATCTATACCTGCGGCGCGCCGCCCGGGGTCGGAAACCCGGGCCATCGGACCACGGTCCTCCGATCGTCGTCCCAGGACCCGATGGATGCCTCTGCATGGGAGTTTTTAGGACCGCTGAAGGGCATGCCGGATCACTGGTCCATTGACGCCACAGTATTCAGTCCCAACGGGCATGACTTGTACTGTTGCTGGTCAGGATGGCCTCTCGGAGATCATTCAGACACCCAGCAGGACCTGTTCTTGATTAAGCTTCGTGTCCCGGAAGAAGCCATCACAGATACACTCCTATGTATCTCAAGGGCTGAGCTTTCATGGGAGCGTCCCGATGAGGGCCGCCGTGGTGTCAACGAGGGCCCGACATGGGTCGACATCCCTAGCGTCTTCAGAGGCATCGTGTACTCGGCTGACGGAAGCTGGACCAGCGACTACAAACTCGGTCTACTGCCGCTCGTGGGGCAAAACCCTCTGGATCCGGGCGCCTGGGCTAAGCGATCGACGCCGTTGATGGTCAGTCACAAGCGGTGTGGAGGTCCGTACGGGCCGGGGCACGCCAGCTTCCTGCCAAATCCTCATGATCGAAGCCGTGTTTACTGCATCTATCACGCGACGGCGAATTATGGTGAGGGGTGGGTCAACCGGAAAGCGAGGGTGATTGATCTTGGGCCGCAGTGCTTTGGGTCTCACGCCCACTCGATATGCTGCGCGCTGGAACGTCACATCCCGAAGCACGGCCACGATCGACCGCATAAGTCATCATGTATCATGTCCTGAATTATATGTTTATATGCCAAAATGTCGCAGCGCCACACGTGGCGCTGCCGGTTACTGCCGTACGATACCGCTTTCCACAAGCCGATTACCCGTCTTGTACGGTATATAGATATGACCCTCATACGGATCTTCCACTTAGAGGAATCAAGCCACTTTCTACTATACATGTCTTCCACTTGCTACCTCGCTTTGTGATACAAAAGAATAACAAAAACCACCGCCTCATCCAAAACAACTTCAAAGCTCATCATTTCAAGTCTTCAGTACCACAAAGTCTTGCGGAAGCTTCAGAATTGAAAGTCCCAAATGCTGTTGCGACCCGTGAATGTCATTCTCCATGAAGCTGCCAGCTGAAGCTTTCTTGCCCCCTCTAAACCGGGGTATAGTCACCTTGAATGCTAGAGCTGGTTCAAAGAATCCAGTCCACACAATTTCATCCTCAGAAATACTAAGGGCATCGGCAACATGTAGAGGAGATAACAGTCCTGACTCCCGAACTGCGTTGAAGATCGACTCGGACTCAAAAATAACATCTATTGTGATCTCATAGGGACCCGCATTTTTCGAACGCAGGACCCGGGAGATATCTGAAAGCGTCTTTGGGTGGTCTACGATGCTCTCTGGACTTGAAGAGTAATCTTGTGGGCTCTTGTGGGCTTTCTTGCCATTCGTAGCCAGCCCGTCTGTCGACTGAGACTCGCCGTCCGACGGAAGAGGCTGGCTACTCTTAGGACCCTGGCCCTTTCCAAAGCGGGAGACAGAAGAGCGAAGAATGCTTGCGTTTCCCTGGCTGTCTGATGTAGTCGAGAGTCTTTCTTCACCCGGCTTGAGGTCAATGAGGTGGTACACCGAGAACTGTGCGCAGGGGCCCGTCTCAATCTCGAGTTTTCCAGCAATCCCAAATGCGAAGTTACCAGAGGTAGCTTTTTGACCTGCGTATGGCCCATGCTGTATGGCTTTTAGCAATCATCATCATTACGTATAACGGTCATCCTTACAATCAATGCAATCCTCGCTGTCGATACGAGACCCGTAGCAAGTTCTTGAGTGGGGGCAATGGCTTCCGCGATTATGAAGATTTCCCCGGGGCCCTTAGGCGTACTTTGCTCTTTGCCATATATGTGGAAGTCTAGATCCCAGTTACCGGGCACATCTTTGTGCTGCTGCTTCACATAAGCCTTGACAAGCGTGAGCAACTCGTCTAGCTGGCCGATGAGAATATCTGTGTTATGTCAGCCTCGTAACCCTGTCTACATGTATTCACTGATAGTAAAGTCCCTGAGCTCGCTGTAGACTCACGATCTTTGACACTGCCAAGAACAATGGATCGATATCCGAGAATGCGTGCAGCTTCAAGCTTGAACTGATATGGCTTCCCATCGGCGCTTGATGAGACAAACCGTGCCCCGCGCGCCCGGACGGTACGCTGATCATCGAGCTGCTCATACTGCGCCTGGTCAAGATGGAGAGCACCTCCGGGCCCTCGCAAAACGTCAGGCCTTGTATTCTCGTATAATGAATGCGCGGCTACAGATAGCGGCGTGCAGCGTGATGTGGACACAATAGGTCTGACATCGAACATGCCACTTTCGTAGACGGTGGCCACAGCACCATGAGATTTTGGTGTCGAGCACTGCCCACCACACTCCATGATCTTGCCCATGTGCAGGAAACCGCCGTGTCTTGCCTCAACTTGCTCGGAAGTAAGGCCTGTGTGTTGAAGCTTGAGCTGATACATGGAGTATGCAACATAAGGGGCAGGATCGTAAGCTCTTCCGCCGATAATGATGTCAAAGTCTGGTGTAGCTTCCATTGCGTCGACAAATGCTTCGGGTCCGATTTGTGCAACCACACGGGCTGAATCCGTGACATCTTTCGAGGTTAAGGGGGGCACACAAACCCCACAGCCGGAAATTCCGCCGGCGTTAAGTCGTTCGAGGATGATGGACTTGTCGATGCCAGAAAAGATCGAGATTGTCTTGAGGGAGTATTGTCTTATCCCATCAGCTAGTGATTGAATCTTTGGAGCACCCAGAACTTACGAGTTACTTTCTTCTGCACAAATCTCTTCAATGATCTCTTCCATCAACTTCACGTGTTCATCTGAGCCATCTCCGCCAGCGGAGCCGAAGACCAATGGAACTCGGAAGGCGTGTACGAGCTTCAGTAGCTTGGTCAAGTCTCTGACATAGGCTGAGCGAGGGCAAGTCATGGTGCCAAGGGCCAGCTTCTCTGGGCCACTGTCAGTTGACCCGGCATCTAGGACAATGGCCGTGGGAACGCCACTGGGAACGAGTTGTGCAAGTTCATTGGCGGAAGAGTCCTCGTCAAAGCCGTAACCCATGCACCCAACTGGTGTAACAATGTGGCAGAGAGGGGTGGGACTCATGCTAGGAGACTGTTGAAGTAAAGAATTCATGCTGAGGGTGTGGTGTTTGTTCGGTAGGTACTCCAACAAAGATAGAACTATTGACTTGGATGAATATCCTGGGTGTCGGGGTTCCTTGTAGAGTTAGGAAAGATGTTTGGTAATTCTTGATAACAGTTCTTGAAATATATTAGAGTCTATCCAAGATAGAAAAGCTGTCGATAGAGGCGTTGGATGCTGCTCTCATCCTCCTAAGCTTCGGCGATCCGGGGATATGGATATTCTCCGCCAGTGCAAGCGGGACATATTCAGTTTCCTACGGGAATTGAGTAAAGAATAGGATTACGACGCATTCATCTCATTGCAGCATTATGATCGAGTGTCTTCGCTACGTCTGGGACAGTAGTCAATAAGTATGTGGCTTAAACGAGCTATCCGTATCCGTGTCCGTAGGGACTGGTCATGCAGATAGGCCCATATGGAGCTTCCATTCAGAGTGGTACCGTTGGCTAGAGCCTAGAAGGATCGAAGAATACCGGCAGCTAAGGAAGTCGTGGACCTTAGAAGTTAGATCTCAGATTCTAGTCCGTTCCCGTTCCCGTAACCGTCGGAAGAAGCGCACATCGTACAGCGGCCCCGCGCCGCCTCGTTGCACGCCCCCGCATCCTCTCAGAATGCCACAATGCTTATCTTCTTATGCGGACGACGACCAGGTATGCGGACTTGGATATCTGGGATCACTACTCGAAGGATCCAAGTCCCTAATACGTGCAAAACAGTAAAGTCAAGAGCGTCGTCAACTCTATCTTGGCGATCGTCAATGATTCCGTTGGGGACTTCGTCTTTGCTGACCCGTGCTGCGCCTTGGCATGTCCTAGTCGTCAATCCTTCACAGCAATGCCACCGCAATGTTTGTTGAGAATGGTTGATGAGAATGCATAATTTGAAGATGAAGATACAGGCGTGCAGAGAGGAGTTCGGGTCCTTAAAAAGCTTCTGGTCTGCTCAAATCACAATACTGGAATTCCTAATGAAAAGGCATCACACCATCTCTAACCATTGTTCTCTCCGACCAACGCAGAATCACACTCCAGAAGGTTACGCAAACAATTGCCGGGGGATACCAGCAGAGCACACAGCAAATCATTGTCGCATCTCATTTCACTCTGCTTGGAGCTATACCTAATTCTGTCTACCCCATTCGCCCGTTTAAAGTTCTTGGCAAATATTTGCTAAGCGATGAACCCCTTTCACGATAAGATCAGCCCTGGCGACAGGGGTTCGATCACGACCAACAATATCGAGTTGACGGAGTCGCCCTCTCCGTCCTACATAACAGAGGCGAGGGGCGGACGAGAACGAGATCTTGCGCCAGGCGAAACCAGTCGCGTCCGAGACGAGTCAACGAACCCTCTCATGAAGTCAACCAGCACCGCGTCTGTCACCAATGTGCCAGATGAAGAAAAGGACCTGCCTCTTGGCCAGGCAATTCGCCAATACCCCAAGGTCGTAGCGTACTGCCTGTCGCTCACAATCGTCGTTGTCGGATGGGGTTACGCGTTGGTGATTGTCGGCTCCATCGTCGCCGTCGAGCCCTTTCAGCATGATTATGGGGAGTTGTACAAGGACAAATGGATCATTCCGTCGCTCTGGGTCTCACTCTGGTCGGCCGCGATCCCTCTCGGCATGGCCATCGGCTCCGTCTTTGCGGGATGGTATCAGGATCGTGTCGGTCGCATTTGGAGCTTGAGGACGGGCGCAATAATCTGCGCTATTGGCGTCGCGGGCATTTTCTTCTCCTACCTCCCGGCGGATATCGAGACCATGCGAGCCCTCTTCTTCGCCGGCAAGACGGTCCAGGGAATCGCTATTGGAATACTCAAAGTCACTGCCATGACGTACATCTCCGAGACAGCGCCGACGTCTCTACGTGCCTCGGCAATGGGCTTGGTACCGACGGGAAATCTCTTGGGTCAACTACTGGGGTCTATTGTCATTTTCCTCGTCAACAAAGCCCCCAATAGAACCGGATACCTTTTCGCGTTCGGTTCCCAGTGGCTTCTTGCTGTCGTCCCCTTTATTCTCTCAGTAATCATCCCCGAGACTCCAGCATATCTCGAGGAACGCGGACAATCCGATGCAGCTCTCGTGTCCTCCCGCAAACTCTACGCACCTAGAGTGGACGCCTTGAAGGTCCTGGAGAAGGTCCGGGCGAGCATCGCCGAGGAGAAGGAGGCTACTTCAGGAGCGACGTACTTGACCTGCTTCCAGGGTGTTAATACTCGACGAACGATGATTGTAATCATGGCCAACCTGCTTCCAGCGATGTTCGGTCTCGACCTTATTGCGAAGTCGAGCTACTTCTTGCAGACCATTGGCATGAAGTCGAGCACCAGTCTCATGATTCTTATCGGCGGCATTGTTGCTGGCACCTTCGCTAACGGCGTCGGTCTTTGGGTTTTGTCGAGAGTTGGACGCAGGAACGTCACTCTCATATCGATGTCAATCTCCACTATCCTCTGGATTGCTGTAGGTATCTCTGGAATATGGAGAGGACCTGCGGTCGCATACTTCACCGCCGGAGGATGCATCGCCATCATCATTGTCTGCGGTATGGGCGCATGGCCTGCCGGCTATGCCATCATGGGGGAAACAAGTTCGTTGAGGCTGCGAGCAAAGACTCAAGGTATCGGTGGCGTTGCTCAACAGGGATCATCTGTCTTGATAAACTTCCTCCTCCCTCTAGCCTACAATCCTGACGCTGGAAATTGGGGAGGGAAGACGGGCTTCATCTACGTTGGATTATGTGCTTTTGGAGTCCTGCTTTCTTGGTGTTTCTTACCAGAGATGAAGGGGCGAAGCGTGATGGAGATCGATCATATGTTCAATATCAAGCTGCCGGCGCGACAGTTTAAGAAGTGGAGAGGTGATGCTCAGTCAAGGTAGGAAGAGGGCACCTCAATGTAGATAGACTGACTGCATTTTGCGTTCGGATAGCTTTCTCTTGAGAAACAGAGCCTTCAATAAGAGTTTAACAGCAGCATTTACATAAGTCTTTTAGAAAAGAGTCAGAGCCAGTCCATGGCATTTCAAAACTCTCGACAATCTCCAGTCACTAAGAGATTGAATGAGATTATGAGTAGACTAATGAAGGATTAAGAGAAAACTTGGACTAGCCAGCGAGACGACCGTTACTGTTTGATAGAGGCATTGCAAGCTTTGTATTAAGTTCCTGCTTCCTTGCATCAAGCCTTCGTATGGGTACTCCAGGCCGTTTTCAAAGCATCTACGACTGAGCTCGTCGGCCAGGCATGCATTCTCCAGCATATCCATGAAGCCGACGACAGCCTTTTGTTCCCCCTCGTCACGGAAATACTCCCCACACAACGACACCCCGACTCCGGCCGTGACCATTGACGGTTGATCTTTGCGATTCGATATGGCCAAACCGCAAATCTTCCTTGTCGACTCCCTCAGGGTCTCCTCCAACATTTGGTTAGCAGCTTGAGCACCAATGCCGAGCCGTTGGTTCTTGGCGCCGCGCACAGCCAAGACAATTCGCATGAGTTCAATGTATTGGAGCGCCAGCACTTGACAGTCGTTGGCGTGCCACACTGTAGGAAAGTACTCCCCTTTCTCTGGATTTCGCTCCTGGTAGGCCAAGGGCTTGAAGTGAGGCGGCTGATGCGTGTCCCAGTTATGTTGGAAAGCCTCGATGGCTTTCCATTGATCAGCTCGTATCTTTGGATCTTCCGTTTCGACGGTGCTCTCGGAGCTTGCCCCGAAGCAAAACTTGACGACGTAGGCGCACCAGACTAAGATGCGATTGGCCCAGTCAAAGTCGTCGGCAACAGAGTCGGGATCGAACAAGGAGCAGTCTTCGGTACCGTAGAGGGGCAGTCGAAATGGCCTTCGATAGAGAAGAACAGACCATATTTCTTGGCGGAGAGCGATTAGAGTCGCAGAGTGTCGTAAAGAGGGCATAGTCGGCGCGTAAATGTCGAGGCCTCGGAGAGGGTGGTATACGATGCTGCAAAGTCCGATCGTCTCCTCCTGTTGAGCGTGGAAGACAGCTTGGACGGCATTGATGTAGGTTTTGTGATCGGTTCCGATAAGGTGCGCTGTGAAAGCGAGATTAGTCTTCAGGTTTCTACTCTGCCCGGGTCGCCGAATCTCCTACTGTCTACTTGTTCATGATATCGTAGAATCGTAATAGCAGTCAATGCATCATCCGTACAAGGGTTTGCAGGATCAGTCGAAGTATCCATCAGATACGAAATGGACTTGCTGTGATAGTGAATTGCCGACTCTTTGTCTAGATCCGGGAGAGAAATCCCATTAAACTCTATGATTTGATTCAGTGGCTTCTTTGACCAGATCTGGGTAATGAATCTGGATGATGCAGTACAAATTGCGTTCATCAGCAATGGATTGTGCATGGCTCGTTGCGGAACCACAGTTACGTAGTGTCGGTCTCTATCAGTTGTGTCAAACTGTCGAAACTATTAGCAAAGTCAAGAGAGAGATTGAGGCTTCCGAGCAACTCGTCTAGCATCGAAGTACCAACTTACAGCTGCAGCAAGATGTTCTATGAAGCAACGAATAAGGCATTCCTCTTGGAGACCAACGTGTAGCTCCCCACCGAGACTCCTCGATATTGAACACGATCGTCCGCGGGTATCTCCTAGTGGCGGTTGCCATCGTTGGGAGAGAGCACTCAATCTGCTGCTTCCAGTTTCTGGAGTCCTGCGACCCCATCCCTCTGGTACTGACCGGGGGACCGACGGACTGGGAGCTGAGAACCCAGAATACGGAGTTTCTATGGTTGAAGAGGCTGCCGGAGTAGCAGCAAGATTGGGATCAATGGCATCTTCAAACGCTATTTGAGGAATATCCTCAGGGACTATTTCTCCTCTTAAATGCGACTGATTCCTCCGAACTAGAGACTGATGGGATAGGTCCCCCAACTGGTCGAGCGACTCGGATGGTGTCGTGTGGTCACAATGTGGGCATCGAGATGTGTGATAGAGAACGGTTATCCATTGAAAGTAGAGAAAAGGTACGAGGCTCGCTCTGAAATATGATGATGATGATGATGTATTTAACGTCTGGTAATAAAAGGACGTACCGGGCGCTATGCCGACATGGTCTATGCTAATCTAAACTATGTTACAGGCTACCGTCTTCACCTAACGTTCCTATTCAATAACTCGGGCAAAATTCGGAAAAGAAATTAGTCTCCTCTATCTATTCGCATAGAAGAGAGGCTCCCTTAGCAGAACCTAATAAGAAATCAATACTTATTTTAGCCATACGTTGGCGGAGGTAGCGCGGTGTAGCCTTGCGTCCACGCTTGTGGAAGTAAAAATGGACTGGTGTCTTAGGTTTCCTACAGCTATAGTTAAGCAACGCATCTTAATAAGCGAATCTCTCGTAGTATGCTACAAAGTCTCCATGATGGGATCTTGCTGCGTATAGCCTTCCTAGTAAGTGCCGAGGGAGGCGGAGTTTGGGCGGCTTGGGGTGAAGAATTATCTCGAGGTCGGCATATTGCCGAGGGCATTGGGACAGCCATTTTCTGGCAAAGGCTTGGAAGGCAGCTGCTTTAGCTTGCCTTTCTAGGTGCGCTAATGAGGGCTGTGGTTGTGATTTTGGGATTAGTTTGCAGGCTTCCTTGGCTAGAGCATCCGCTTCTTCATTTCCTGGTACTCCCGTGTGCCCAGGGCACCACCAAATATAAACCCTGCCGGGGGTTGTCCAGCTCTCTCTTTGTCTCCGAGTCCAGGAGGAAGAGAGCCTATTGAAGGCCCTAAATCTAGCCTGGCTGCTTCCTGTGCTCTGGGAGTATAGTCTAGCCGCGACTGCGAGGTTGTCGAGGTAGATGTGGACGTTATCTGCTATACGAGCCGTAGGAGCCCGGGTGGCTTCTATTAGGCCGTGATACGCAGCATGTGCCTCCGCGTCATACACCTCAGTTTGGGAGCCGAGTGGTTCGGATCCGCGGAAGATCTGCCGTGTAGCTTGGTACCCTACCCAGCCTGCTCCGGCGGAGGTGCTGCTGCCGTCCGACATCTGGGACCCGTCAGTGTAGACAACAATGTCCCGCTTGGAGAAAGTTGCCATCCTGCCTGCAAAGAAGAGGGCCTGTTCTTCTTTGGTCTTATTAGGTTCGTAGCCGACCCTGGCGAGGGCTGTCTGCCAGTCCGCTAGTTGCTCCCAAGGGGGGAGTTCTATCGGATCGATGTATTCGGTATTTTTGCTTACGAGGCTTGCTATTCGTCGTAGCCGTAAGTCTGGTCCTGATTTGTCCCTGAGTCTCGTTCGGAGAGGGTATCGCTCGTCCAGACGATGGATTCTAGTGGACGCTATATAGAGCTTCGCATCCAGTATTACCTCTGCTAGGGGTAGAGCCGCCTCGCGCTATAGGATCGGTATAGGCGTAGTTCTGTATACGGGGACCATCGCTCTAATGGCTTTGGTTTATATCGCGTCCAGTTAGTATAGCAGACTACCAACCCCGTTTAAGATAATACGTCCATTCTTTATCCGGCTCTTACCGGGCCACCATACTTTAGATGCATAGTACTAAGTAGGTAATACACAAGAGGTGATCGCTCGACGAAGTAAGTACGCAGGCGCGCCCCAGACAGTATTCCCTAGTCCCTATAGTCTATTAACTACTTAGCATGCTTTTATAGAGAGGTTTCTTACGTAACTCTTAAATATAAGTTTACGGTCGAAGTAAACGCCGAGCCAGCATAAAGAAGAGCCTTCTTTAATAGCCTAAACTATATAATACCTCCTATCCGGCAAACCTACTATGATTAATAGGTTTCCGTCTTTTCGTTTCTTAATGAAGTGGATCAGTTCGGACTTATCGAGGTCAAAAGTAATTCCTTCTATCGCGCCCCATCCTAAGGTTTCTTTCCATTCCTTAGTTAGGATGTCATAGTTATTCTCTAGTAATGTTAAGCTTACTAAGATAGCGACGTCATCGGCATAGCCAAAACGAGATCGCTTCCTTCCTAGGCGAGCTATGCCTAGCTTAAAAAGAGGTTCGATATAGAGCATGAATAGAATAGGAGACACGGGTAAGCCTTATAATAGTCCGCATTCGAGACCGAAGACGTCTCCTACCTCCCCATCAAGCCTTATTCTTGCTATCCTTCCGGTAACAAAACTTAAGACCCAGCGTACAAGGTTCTCCGGCCATCCTTATTCGCAGAGGCATCGGACCAGTCGTCCTAGGAGCACGGCGTCGAAAGCCCCTTTTATATCGAGCATAAGTATAAAAATAACGAGGCCTCTTTGCCAGGCGCACTCAATATCGTGGATAGCCGCTACGATAAGGTCGCTACAAGAGCAAAGAGGGAGTACTCCAAACTATTAATCGTGCAGAACACGATATTTAACTACGATCCAGGCAAGTCGTCTGGCGATAAGTCTCTCTAAGCCTTTTCCGAGGACGGCCAAGAGCGCAATTAGCCTATAGGAGCGCGGGAGTATCTTATCTCTTTTTCCCGGTTTTGCTAGGATCACGAGAGTTACTTCTTTAAAACAAGTAGGATACCAACCCTCGCGTATACACCCGCTATAAAGTAAGAGGACAATATCCTCAATAACTAGCCATGCTATTTTCAAAGTAGTCGTAATAATTCCGTCGGTCCCAGGAGTCGTGTTTCCCGCGGTGAGAACCGAAGACCGTACCTCGTCCTTCGTAACCTACGGGAAAGGAAGCGTAGCTTGCCTTTGTAGGACTGGGCTTTCTATTGGTATGTCCTCGGAGATTGCAGCGTTTCTAAGGAGGACGCGGGTAAATAAGTCGCGCTTCTCTTTTAGTTATAAGACAAGCGTGTCTTGGTATTCTATATTTCGGAGTGGCGGGGTCTGAAAAGATCCTATGGCTTTATGCTAACCGACTATTTCAAATATATCTTTACTTAAGGAGGCTGAGGAGATCTTATCTTTCTAAAAGGCATCCTTGCAGCGTTTAAACTCGTAAAGGAAGTCCTGTTTTAGAGCTTCGACCTCCTCTTCTTCCCATTGGCAGTTCACTCCGGCTGCGCGGAGTCTTGCTAATATCGTTCGCTTACTCGTATAGGCTCGGTATTTACGTATGTAGCTCTCGCTCTAGTATAGTCTCCCTGTACCTTTCCCGAGCGTGCGCTTTATGGAAGCCGTAAGTGCTTTAATAAGATAGTCCGTAAGCTATTGTGCTAGGAGATCTAAAGACTGTGGGTCTTGGATGTTGCTTGTAGTGCGGCGCATGGGTTGTAAGTTGCGTTTAATGATGCCGAGGAAAAGCTCCTCGTCCATCGTGTCGAGCCGAAACCTTCCCGGGGTCTGGCTGGGTGAATCGATCAGGGCTAAGGGGACCCGGGTAAGCAGAGATTCGTGGTCTGATGTCGTGTGTAGTGACGTTTCTATGCTGGTGGAAGCCCCATGGAGGTTGCTGGACGCCCAGCATAAATCTAGGGTGTTGCCGCCTTTGTGCGTGGGTTCACCTATAGGTGACATTAGGACAAGGCTAGCGGCTTCTGCCCATTCTACTAGGTTTTCAGCGTCCGGGGAACTCGTGGCCTCGGGCTGCCACGTCCAATGGTGTAAGTTAAAATCCCCCGTAATCAGTACTCGATCCTCAGGTTTGGGTTACTAGGCCGCTAGGATGTTCCTGAGAGCCTGGCCAGATCGTAGAGAGCCACGAGGGGCGTTGTATACGTTAATGATTATAAGGACCTCCTTCGTTCCTAAGAGGAGTCGTAAGAAGAGCAGGTCTGTGGACGGATCGGGTAGAGGCCGTATTTATACGCCTCGTACCCTAGTTCCTCTGCGGAGGTAGGTAAGTACCCTGGGACGGTCTTCGGTCCAGTTATCTACTAGGGTGAAAGTCTTAAAACCTAGGTGGTGTCTTATGAGCCTCCTCTCTTCCGAACGGATAGACGGCTCTTATATTAAGAGTATATCGATCTAGGCTACGTAAGCCAGGTTCAGTACTGTTTCGTAGGCGGGTACCCGCCTGCCCACATTCGCTTACATAATTTACAGGGTTTTAAAGGGCTATATTCTTCTTTTATATCTCATTCGCCGGGGTATAGTCCATCGCTTATTCTTCTTTACGGGAATGTCGATGCGACAACTGGGTCGCATTTCTCTATAATCTTTCTCCCTCAGCTCGGATGGCCGTAGCTGAGCTTATCCCTCCTCTGGACTACCCCCTTCATCACTTTAGGTTGGATAGGGTAAGTCGCATCGAAGGCGGCGTGAGGCCCGTTATACGACGGGCATTTAAAGGGGTAGTCGCAGCCATCGTGACCCTCAGTGCCGCCGCAGGGTGCCCGGTGTTGATCAGTTGTGTGGGAAGGAGAGCTGCACTTGAGGCATCTCTTTCTTCTGGTGCACGGTCGTTCGCTGTGAAAACCGCCGCAGCGGAGACATTAAGGAGACCTCTTCTCCTTTGGGAACTGCAGGTTTATAAAAACGCTGGCCCCTATTAAACGGAGGCGTCTTGGTAGTTGCCTTATAGCTTCCGCCTTGAACTAGGCTGTCACCGTGCCTAGCCTTTCGACTTCGTCCTTCCTAGAGAAGTGTACTTTTTCAGGCTTAAGTTTCGTCGAGACCTAGATCTCTTTAAGGAGCTCCTCGGTCGTGATTTCCAGCTCAGTATTGGTTACTAGATAATACCTAGTATAAGGGACGTTTGTAATATAGGCTCGGATCTAGGTATTACGTTGCTCGATCGCTTGCGCTTGGAGAAGGGCAGCGATCTATTCTCTATTCTCTAGCAGGACTTCTACACCATCCATTAACGAAAGTAGGAGTACTAATCCTATCTTAACATAGTCGATCCCCTTGAGGGCTTCTCGGGCTTGGGGACTTAGCCTTTCCCGAACCAAGATGTATATATCGTAGGCTTTCTCGTTCCGAAGCGGGCTTTCAGGCAATAGACGCGCAAAGACGCATAGATCCTTTAAGGCCGCCCGGTTTGTAGCTTGTTTTACGGCTTATTTGGCTGGCGTTGGTTCATCCTGTCTTCTGGACAGTGGCTGGCTCGCCGCCGCCGCGTATGAACGGACTAGGGGCGGCTGGTTCTGGGTTGTGTGCGAGGGATGCCCCTGGGAACTCAGGTCAGTCTCGCTAGGCCCTGTGCCAATAGCGTACATAGACCTTATTAGACCACGTTGATGCCAGTTTAAACGCTGTTTCTCCTCCTAAAGCTCTCTCTCCAAGGATTCGATCTTCGTCAAACAGTCTTTCAAAAGCTATTCCCTCTCGGCGTCCCGACGTAGGAGGTCCTGGACAAGATTCGAAAGCTTATTGATCTCGTCTTTAAGCTCGGAGTTGTCCTGGTGGTTAACCTGCTCAACACTCTGACCTTTACAGTCGGCTTCCGGACTCGTCCCGACCGCCGAGTTATACCGGCGTCCCCGTGAACCGTGATCGATGGCCCTACGTCTAGGGAGACCGCCATGGTCGTGGAATTCAGCTCGTATGGGCTGATGTTGAGAGATGATAGTGCAGTGGGCCGTAGCCCTCTATAACCTTAATAATTACTAACAGTGGGTACCTTTCGAGGTATGTTGCGCTCGCTCTGAAATAGGTGATGCGAGCGAGTGTGGGCCTCGGTGATTATGTAACCGAGGTCACGTGACGGATAGTGAGGCCACAGATGGTTGAAGCCATCACGACAGATGGATTACTGTGTTCTCTTTGTGAGATGGACTGAAGTAATTCCGCTGAGACAGTTATATGGTCGTGAATCTGATCGTCGACTTGGGTATTTGGCTCTTCATCCTGAGAGATGATATCGGAAATCGGTGCTGCCGATGTATGTTTTGGTTTCGGATTCGTGTCTTCTGATGGCTTTTTGGATTCATCGACAGTGGCGAGAGGGCGAGCCTGGACTGTACGTTTCCATGCTTGCGTTAGGGCTGAGATGTGTCAAGGACTAGAGAGGGAGAGGGTCAGTCCTACAACTGTCCGGGGTCGTCTGTAACCAAGGCTGATCGACGTCGAAGGAAAATCGTTTCTCGGTCATAACTACCCGTTTGAACCTGAATTTGTTGTTCACTCGCATACATCGAGACTCCGACTTCTTGCAGTGAGAACATGGTATCTCGCCGTCGCCTGGAGACCAAAACAGGTTAATACGACCCAACGATACTTAGGGACTACCACCGTGGAGGCCCACCCAAGGACAATGTCCGATAGATGGATGAAGAGGATGGTTATGTCTTACATTTTAGGTGCTTCTCTATGACCCAGAAAATCGATCAAATCAGTTCTCGACGTTCGATTGACATCACCAAAAATCAAAACAAGGGGTGAAGTTGAAGATTTTAGCCCGCGCATCCCGCGGCTTGCTCGGGGTGTAAGACGGCATTATATCCGATGATAAAAAAGAAGGAAAATCACCAATCATCGAACCTGCAATCCCGCAATCCTACTTACCTCTGCATTTCACGCAGGGCACAATTCGTTCGCGTCGCTGTGGTGGAGCCATCCCTTCCCGTCCCGAAGTAGGACAATCAGACCATGGCTAAGATGGAGGAGGGAAGGATGATAGGAAGGAGGAGATGGGATGCATAGGATGGGCCCAGGTTGGTAGCATTTCGCCGATAGACTGCTCAGTGAGACAGGGCGGCAGAGGGGATATAAAGAGGGACATTACTCGGCGAAAGTAGCGGCATGTGGCCTAGCACTGGCTTAGTTGGCGGCCTATCCATGTTCTGACTCGCCCTACCTAACGCGTTCTCCGACCTAGGTAAGCGTGCTAAGTTAACTGTTAGGGTTTCCCCTCCGCCCGTATCCGTGCATAACGCCACGGATAAGTGTCGGTTTCGCTCTTCTACTTTGAAGTAAGGGTCTGCTTAATGGGCCTGATTGGACAGAATGTACTCGTTTGGCCGAACGTAAAGGCGCACGAACAGCGAAGTATTTACGTGGTTTGCTACACTGCTTAGCGCGCCTTTGTTGCAGCAATGAAGATGAAGCGCGCGGAAGCAAGATCACTCTATTTTACATAACAATGACTACATGAACAGGCTAAGATACTTGCACTGGATGTTCTTCATCTTACTGGTGCCACTTAGACCTGGCTTATCAAATCGCTAATTATCATCCGTGTGCGTGATCGAGATTGGGGTCAGTCCAGACTTCCTCGATGATGCGGCGGCGGATATTCTGCTCCTCAACACACTGTTATCACCAAACAGCTCAGAAATCTGCTCTAAAGACTTATGGGCAGTTTCGGGCACCAGGAAGAAGGAAAAGACGCCCGCAGCGACACAGAACAGTCCGAAGAACAGATAGGTGTCCCATCCCAGTTTGATGACCATTTCCGGTACGCAAACACCGATGATGAAAATGGCCAGCCAGATCATGGCAGTTGCAGCTCCAACACCCTTGGCGCGTTTGGAGTTGGGGAAGACTTCAGCAGGCAGCGTCCAGGCAAGAGGGCCGTAGCTAAAAGAGCAACAAGTTAGCACGTGCAGTGGCTGGGTGCGTCGAGACGCTAAGATTGACTTACGAAGTCGCGTAGTAAAGAACGTAGATATCTAGAGAACGTGTCAGTAAATTATAGCTTGCAGTCCTAGACCCAGGCCAACTTACAAATGAGGGCGACACCGAACCAACCCATGGCAGGGTGCTCATCCCACGACGAGTTGAACTTGCCGACACCCCAGCCATGATCAAGTGGGGAACAGCCATTGCAAAACCACCACCGATAGCGAGCTTTCTGCGGCCAACTTGGTCTAGGAACAGGAACGTGGGAATTCCGGCAAAAAGCTGACAGATGTTGACCATGCCGGAGAGAATGAGAGGCATGTCTCCCTTTTGTCCCAGGGCGGCGAAGAACGTTGGTGCGTAGTACACAAACGCGTTAATACCACTGAACTGGAATGGGTGTCAGTACTATGCCATCTGCTGAGCTTCCAGTGCCCATCCTGGATCTTTACCTGCTGGAAAAATGGAATGCCGAGGGCAATAATTGTGCGCTTCAAATACCTGGGCTTGAAGAGGTCCGCCCATTGGTTCAACTCTGCCGTGAAAGCGTTGGAGCTCGGGTGTTCCCGAGCGAGCATGGCCTGCTGGAAGCGAACTTCAGACAGGATCCCCTTCCACTCAGTCTGGACTCGCTCGTCTGTTGGGGGAACACGGCGCAGCTTCGTAAGAGACCCCAGACTGTCTTCGTCGCGGCCCACCATGGCGAGCCAGCGAGGAGAGAAGGGGAAGAAATGGATTCCGAGACCGACCATAAGAGCTGGGGCCATTTGCAGAGCGAAAGGTAGTCTAAAGGCCCATTCTCCATCCATGTGTCTTGTCGCAAATGTGATCCAGTAAGCAATAATGGCGCCGATTACGATGCTGATGGACTCGAGCACGAGGAGGGAACCGCGAAGGTTTGGGGGCGCAATCTCTGAGATATAGAGCGGCGCACCACCCATTGCCAAAGTTCCGACTCCAACGCCACCGATGGTGCGGCCCGCGACGAGCGTTCCATAGTTGTGAGCGGCGGTTTGGATGATGGCACCGACGCAGAAGAAGAAGGTCGCAATGGTTAAAGCCCACTTGCGAGATATTTTATCGGCGAGGTACGGGAGGAAAAGACAGCCGATGAAGGCTCCAAACTCGAGCATCCCGGTCATGAACCCGGTGTAGAAGCCATATCTTGGACCGCCAGGAGCGGTGTCGGGAAACCACTCGTGGAACTGGAGCATAACGAGAATGATGGAGATGACACCCTGGTCTTGTGGATGTCAGCAAGGCGTGAAGCGATCCCGCACTTAAGAACCAAACTCCGGGCCTTACCATATCCAAACGAGAAACCACCAAAAGACGCGAGCAACGCGGCGCCAAGCACGTAAGGCGAGCGCACAATTCCCTTGATGCCATCACTGTCATAGTTGATAGGTGCATCGGCCCGGGCCAGGAGGTTGTTATTCACATCTTCAACTTGGCTTTGAGAGCCGCTCCGAGAAGTTCGCTTTTCCAAGTCGGACATGGCTGGTGTGTGTTGCGGAGGGAGAAGAAGGTGCAGTTCGTTGAACAAAGACAGTCAAGAGAACTTGCCAAGGAACAGCTGTCTTCACTGCAGCTTCCAAGTGTGTGACGCGACTTGAAGACTTGCAAGAGGCTTGTCCGAGCACAAACTCACTCGTCTAAACATTCTCTGATGAACACTTTATACTTTCAATACGTCCAAGCTTTCTGGAAGCAGACCGTCGCGAACCTTGGCACAGGTCTAGCCAATCATATTGCATGTAATCAGATTGCGGAGAGCAGCATCTCACGAGGTTCTGGGGAAAGATGCCCGAGAGCTAACGACATCCCCATGGGGAAGAAGCCCTGTCATTCTTTGGATTTGGCATAGCCATCCCCAGGACTCCGTTGATTAGCAGGCGAAGAATGATGCAGTTTGTGGTTGGCCAGATCTGCGACAGCAAGCATTTCCGTACATCACGGTGCAGAGGATGTGTGTTGACCCGCCGAGTCGGCGTGGGCCTGAGTCGGGCTCACCCTGCCGAGACTAACATCTCGATCGACCGAATGGAGTAGGTTTTCGCCGGAATTCCGGCGATTTATAAGCATTTTAGGATAGCTGAAGGCCGGGACCCGACCACTCCGCTCCGCAACTGAAGTTCAAACTCCACTTCATCAATCCGTGCTAAGCCTTCGAACACGGGACTAGAGACACTGGCGTCATTTCTGACCCTTTTTGAGACGTCGAATCCAACGATGGATCCGGCAGGGAGGTAAGTTGGCTTGACGTTGGTCTATTCTCCGGATGTGCAGCATGCGGGGGCCTATCATGCGGGCTGCACCAATATCAACCCTCGTAAAGACCTGACCCAACTCGAACAAGTCAGCCGCTACCTATTGTAAATCAAAGACAGGAAACTCTGGAATATCCCACTCTCGAGCCAAGTGTAGACTTGATAAATCAGTTTCCGACAATAGTCCGGCTGATCGGGCTGTCGTGATTTCCCAGTTTTGTGATTTACGTCGCCGTGAATGACTACTTGTAGAAGTGAACAACACGGGCGCCGAATATTACCTGATGAGAAGAGAACCCGAAATCATGATGTTATCGCGATGATTAGTGTTCTAAACATTATCTACTAGATGCCTGGAAATGAGGAGAAGGCCGCAGGGCAGTGCTTCATTATACTGCGTCAAATTTATATGACGAGGTTCTTATCTCAGAGCGTTGCTGGTAATCTTAGGGAAGAAAA
The DNA here is from genome assembly GCF_030913505.1 of Colletotrichum phormii. NCBI lineage: Eukaryota > Fungi > Ascomycota > Sordariomycetes > Glomerellales > Glomerellaceae > Colletotrichum > Colletotrichum phormii. The sequence continues at coordinate 86,125 of NW_026851490.1, forward strand.
AGTAAATGCGAATTTACAAGCAATCGGGTGTCTTTAACAACGCAGAAAATGTTGGAGCAAGTTTTGAGGTGAATTTTGGTTGTGAAGCTTGATACACATTGTCAATGGCGTCTACCCACATATGTGAGACGGCCAGGCGTTTATGCAACCCTTTCTAGAGCACGCATTCTTGGGGATTTAAAAGTGATGAGTGAAGATGTTGTTGTTGTTGTTGTTGTTCTATTTAACGCCATGGCGGCAAGGGCGCAGCCGCCCTTGCGGCAGACCTCCCGGAGGGTATGTGGCGTGAAGGGTCGCAGGCTCTAGCTATATACTATATAGTACACGCCGTATCCTGACGTCCTCCAAATCTTGCTCGTGAGCTACTATGTGTTCTATCCATCCCTAGTTCCCACTGGTGCCCTAGTTCCGTTATAACCATCTGGTTTCTTAATAGAGGTAGTTTGTCGTTTGGAGGATAGGTTATGACCTATCTCCTAGTACCGCGGGCAGATCTTCTGGAAGAAGTCTGTCACGCAGAGGAAGGCCTGGAAGCCTTCAGAGTCAGTGATTAGCCCCTTGAAGTAGCGATCGAGGGACCCTATAGGTCCTACGGGCTCCTGGCGGCTGTAGGGGTAGAGGGTGGGCCACTGTTGCCTCCTCAGTAGGGTCTTTCGGCAGTAGACTAGATGGTCTGCCTCCTTAACCCATCCACAGGAGCAGGTGAGTAGTGCTTCTGTGTGGTTAAAGCGTTGGTGATATTGTTTAAAGTCCCCGTGGCCTGACCGTGCCGCGAGGAGGTGATGAAGGGCAGCCCTAGGGAGGCCAAGTTCAGGAGGGCAAGCAAGGGTAGCCTTGAGCCCTAGTTGGGTATAGCGGGGAGTTGCCTCTTGTTTCCACCATCGTCTATATTGGCGTCTTGGCCGCTCTTTAGCAAGCCACTTGATACCTGATAGAGTAGCTAGTTGGCCTTTAAGGACTGGTAGAGTTGTTCCCTCCTTAGCTAGGCTGTCTGCTTCTTCGTTTCCTTTAATACCTTGGTGCCCAGGAGACCAATGGGTTTGTATATCGTGTATCCTAGCTACCTCCTGGATCTCAAGGAAGGCCGCTTGTGAGGAGTCTGGGACCTTACCGCGAATCCCCTGAATAACGCTGGTATTGTCGATGCAGATGTGTATAGGCTGGCCTTGGGAGGTCTGAAGGGCCCGTCGGAGCCCAGCCCTCGCCCCCTCCGCCTCACCATCAAACACTTCTGCTAAGCCGAGACGGCCGCAGCCCTGGGCTATACGTTTATTGTTGCGGTAGATAACAAAGCCGAACCCTGTAGCCCCGTCAGGAGCTTTGGAGCCGTCTGAGTATACGACTGTATGCTGACCTGGCACAGTCTTGAGCCAGGCCTGGAAGATCCTAGCTGCTACATCCTTCGTTTGTGTAATTATAAGGTTATAAGACCCTGGGAGGTATTGCGGCTGTAGGAGTGCTGGCCTTGGACACTTAGGTAACAGGCCAGCTGTTCTTTGGAGCCTGGTCTGTTGCCGCCCTGGCTGTAGCAGCCTTGGGACCAAGGGATGCTGTTGGTCAACCTTCTGCAGGCGTATAGCGAAGCGTAGTCGCGCTGCTTCGAGGGCTACCTCTGCTGTAGGAAGGCCAGCGTCTCGGATGAGGCTGCTGGTCGGTGTGGTTCTCTAGATAGGCAGGATAGCCCTTGCTACTGCTATAATAACTTTGCTAACTTTACGGGCTAGGCCCTTCTGTCCTATGCTAATTATAGCTATCCATAAAGTAGTACTACTGCTAGTATTAGTGCCGCTATTTAGGGCTGGTTTGGTTAGGCTCGTATACTAGGTCTTAACTCTATATAGGGCTGTTAGAAGGATATAGGTAATAACCGCTTTTTGTACTGCGGCTGCTGGGAGCCCCTCTTTAGTATTTGTTAGGTGCCGAAGGAACTGGGCTACCTTCCTTGCTGCCGCTACCTTAGTTTCGATATAGTGACGGAAGGTGAGTCTCTTGTTAAACCAGACTCCTAGCCATCGTATAGGCCTAGCTGAGTGTCAGAGCCCTCCCGGATAGGGGCTAGTCAGAGGTAGTAAGGAGTCCAAGCAACAAAGGAGCAGCTCAGATATATATACAGCGCAGGGAGTACACGTCGAGGGAGGAGTAGATTTCAGTAATTCATCATTCTACCCCTAACTGCAGTTGGCCTCTGAGAGTTTCCACCCTGCGTCAACATCCCAACTTGACACTGAGGCCTTAATAGTTAGGCCCCTCGCTTGTATATCTGGTAGGTCTTTTGTCTCGTTATGTTTCCTGCTGAAGTGGACTACCTTACACTTAGCTAGGTCAAAATTAACCTTATTATTAGTGCCCTAGTTAAGTATATGAGTGATCTCTTGGCCTAGAGCTATCCCATCAAGTGCCACTTGACCCCATTTTCGCCAAGAGCGGGGTAGAGCCAATAAGGGGTTGTGAATCTATTGAGTTAACCAATAGGGGCATAGTACCTCAATTTCCTATATAATTTGGGTGTGCCAGAGGTTCCAGTACTCTCCATCAATACACAACGGTACATTATAATCTAAGCAGCCCTTCCGTGTTTTCTTTCTTTTCTTAATGAGGTTATTCCCAGATATCTTACCTAGGGTCTGGCGGGCCCTTAATACCCTTAGATTACTATAATAAGAGCAAGGCGAATTAACCTTCCTCGACCCCTTTCCTATGCTGTTCCTATAGAATAGAGGTATTCCTTTTATTTGTAGCCCGTCTAGGCCGTGACCTCTGCCGTCCTTGTACTAATGGTCCGAACTGCTAGATAAGCTAGGCTATAAGTAGCTGCCGCTAGCGGTCATGGGTTTTTACCTTCTGCTACCTAGGGCTACCCGAGAGCTGCAATAAGAAGCTATTCACAACTACTACTTCCAGCAGGAAATTCCAGGCAATTGACTACCAGCCCCCTCGACGAATAGGGTAGCTATATTAATAATAGGACCTTATCTGGTCACTTACATCAACCCCATTCATCTTATGGTTATATTTATCAATTGCCCTAGGGATTAGTAGGTTCTTGCGGACGTCTGGGCTAAAGACTTGTCGGGCAGCCCTCTTATCAGTGGAATTCCTAGCTGGGCGGCGGCGGCTGCGGATAACTTCCTCGCCGTTCTGGAAGACAGTTGATAGAAATAATACAAGGGCATTATCCTTCCAGGTAAACTGGTTAACCTATTTACTAGTTAGCTAGGTAGGTAGGCTGGCTAGGCTTGGCTAGGCTGCTAGCTTACCTCCCCATCTAAAGTAGGGATATAGTGTACTTCACCCCAGGGGATATCTCCTCCCTCAGTCTCTTTCTCTTTAACTAAGGTCTTATCTATCCCACATTCCTTTCGGCAAGTACCAGAAGCTCCAACCTATTGGTTCCGTAAGGTACGAAAGAGACGTATAGAAGTAAAGAGGTTGTTAAGAAATACGTGGTAAGTTGTAGCTAGAAGTAGGGAAATAAGAGTAGTTACTACCTGCTGTGTTGGTGTTAATAGAGCTAGCTTTCCAGCAGCCAGCTGGGCTGGCTAGGCTGGCTGGGCCTGGGGGACTAATGCGTATAAGCCCTTTCCATGTACATGCCACAGCTACCGTATATAGTAGCTAGACTGAGCAAGGATCTAGATCTTATAGCCAGTTGGGATAGGCTTTGTTGGAATTATTGTTGTTTTAAGAGATCGACCTGTAAATCGGACTATAGCCTTATTAACTGTAAGGTCTGAACCAGGTATATAAAAGGAATAACCAGTCTCTTGGATGTGGGCTGACCACTGGTTAACCTTTTGGTATACGTCTGGTATTTGATCTTGGGCCTGGCGCTGGCCCCGGCCCCGGCCCTGGCTGGGCTGGCTAGGCTCAAATTCAGCCGTGCTAAATATCTATAGTCGCCGGAGTAGTAATTAGAATCGGTTTTTAGAAATAAACTGCGTAAATAGGTGGATAGGATCCTCCGTTTGCTGTTAGGTTGACTGATAGGTTAATAATGTAGATTCTCTATGGATCCCTATGTATCCCATCGAGTGCTGCAAGGCGACAGTACATTGAGATGCGGGGGAGCAGCCAATCGGGCCACTTCGGGCCCCTTTTTCCAACCAACCAACGTAATTGATAATAGATACTTCCAATTATTAGAGATTCTGCGTATGAAATCGGTACCAGCAATCTTCTGAGTTACAGAGAGCTACATCGCACTCGAGGCAGCCCATCCTCGTGTACTTCCGCCGCTGCGGTTGGGTATGGATATTACCACTAATCTCGCCCAGCGCAGTCCTCGCTTTTACTTGCGATATCGTACTACAACCCACGCAAGCAGAATTAGCATTTCTGTGCCCTCGTACGTGTAATTGCCACGGTATTGCCTCGTTCCTTTTATCTGTTGCCCTCCTTGGACGTCCCCGTCGACGACCTTCTGCCAATGGTCCAAACCGCTGAATTAGGTGGGCAGAAAGCAGTCTACGCCATTCATACTGGTTCTGAACCCGGGGCCACTCAGGATCTCCCCATTGTTGAAGACGAAAGGTATTAATAATAATGACTTCGAGGAGAAAGTTCCAGGCAATTGCCTGCCAACTGCCCCGCCTCACGGGCCGGCTGAAGTCGTAATAGGACCGCATTTGGTCCCCGGTATCTACGCCGTTCATACGGTGATTGTACTCATCGATTGCGAGTGGAATCCGGAGATCCTTCCGCACTTCGGGCCCGAAGACCTCCCGTGCTGCCCTCTTCGCAGCGGTATCTCCAGCCGGCCGTTTGCGGCTTCGTACAACGTCGGATGTCTCTCGGAAGACCGTCGTGAGGAAGAGAACGAGGGCATTATCCTTCCAAGTGAACTGGTTGACCTGGAAGTTATTCCGATGAATGGTTTAGTATGGAATAGCCACTGACAGTGATTTGGGTTAACATACTTTCCCGTCAGCCGTGGAGATCGCGTGTAGTTGACCCCATGGAAGTCCCTTGCCGTCAGTCTCTTTCTCAGTAACCAATGTCTTGTCGATTCCACTATCCTTCCGGCACGTGCCGGTGGCACCGATCCGCTGGTCACGAAGGGCCCGGAAGAGCTTTACTGAAGCAAATAGATTATCAAGAAACACGTGATAAGTGGCCAACGGAAGCAAGGAAAGCAGTGATGTGACCACTCGCTGGGTTGGCGTCAAGGCCGTTCGCCGGGCCTCCTCGTCGCCGGCTGCGGGCCGGGCTTGTGCCACGAGGCCGCAGGGCCCGTCGCCGTGGACGTGCCAGAGCCAGCGGAGGGAGTACCCGGCTTGCGCCAGAACCCAGACCTTGAAGCCGGTTGGGATCGGCTTCGTTGGGATCGTCGTGGTCTCCACTGCCCGGCCCGTGAAGCGGACCATGGCCTCGTCGACGGTGAGGTCGGAGCCGGCCCGGTAGAAGCGGTCGCCGGTCTCTTGGATGTGAGCTGACCACTCATTGACTTGCTGGTACACCTTCGGCATCTGCTTCTCCCGAGGCTGCCCGCGGCGCCGGCCTGCCGTCGACGGCACGGAAGCAGGGATCTTGGCCGGGTCAAAGATCCGGATGCGGCGGAGGAGGAGCTGGAAGCGGTCCCTCGAGATAAATCGAGTAAACAAATGGATAGGATCCTCTGTCTGTTGTGAAGTAGACCAGTATTTAGATATTTTAGTTTCAGGGTGTAAGCCCATATAAATCAAAATGCTCAAAAACAAATAGACTTCGTCTACAGTCGCTGACCTCCACTTGAGACTGCGAGAGTGTTTCTTAACCGGGCCCAGCCTCGCCGAGCACGGCGCCGCATTCGTCCACTTAACCCACCGACCGACGAGGCTGGCCGGCACGAACTCGAGGAGGAGGTCCAGCGGCTGCGGTGGTAGGCTCCGGACCTCCGCGGGCCGCTGCGGCACCTCGAAGGGCACGAACTGCCCAGGGATACCGGGCTCAACCTCCGGAGGCTCGCGGGGCCGAACAGTGGCATTATCACATTGCTCCGGCGTACAGTCGGCAGTGCAGGCGGCGGCGAGGTCCTCGGGCAGCAGGGCAAAGATACACGACTTCGCCGAGCCCGTGGAACAGCCAGATCCGTCAGAATCGTCAGAATCCATTAATTGAGTATTGGTAATGATGGATTTGGTGGATGTACCGTAGTAGAAATCATAGGGGCAACTCAAGCAGTGGATGTACCAGATGCGGTGCGGGGTAAAAGAGGGCCCCTTATGTGGAGCCAATGTACTGTCGCCTTGCAGCACTCGATGGGATAATGCAGAACAAGGGAAAATGATGCGGAGTCATCATTATCGAAGCTTTTGCTTTGTGCCACAGTTGGTTGCCTTGTCCTGCTCGTAACACTTTAGCATCTTTTAATATTCGGGTATTAAACTCTACCGCTTACTATCGCCTACTTCTCGACGATGTTTCAGAACTCGAGCTATAGTATTAATAACAAGGCTAGCTAGGAATTCCTCAACCGCGCATCGCACTTTTTTAGCAAATGCTGTAGGTACGTATATCTCCTCCGTCTACTCCTCCAAGGCATCTTGGAACCCGGTCCGGTCGTACTAGTACAGTACCTTCATAGACGACGCAAGGATGCAGAGGTAATATACCGGTCGGCCGAGTCTATCTCGGATATTACAAAGATACCTTTAGGTTACTATATACAGACTTTGAGTAGCTGCTTTCGACTTCGATATCGGCTTATCATCAACTAGGTCTTTCATGCGTATGAGTCTGCGATTGATATCGCATTTCGTAAATTTGCCGTTTTGGAAATCCTCTAGAAATGATATCAAAGGGGCCATGTGCTTGTGCATATTACTTATATCCGCTTAAGCGTTTAAGCGGTTATGGCAAGATAGTACGGAGTAGACTGGGAAGAAAGGCACTTCGATATGATGGTAGAGTGGACAGGTGGAAAGGTGGAAAGGTGGAAAGGTAGTTGGGTAGGTTGTTGAGTTCGAGTTGGAACCGGGCGTGAGGGGGAAGGACTAGGATCAGCAGACTGGTATCTTGGCGCAGAGACGAATATGGCGTTCATTGGCGGTGGTGACTCAACTACGCTTTGGACTCATCGAGGTATTACTAAGGGCATTCCGAAGCCTTTGCCGCTAACACATCTCCCAGGGTTGTTACCTATTCGCTGTTCAACCCTTATACTTACTTTTTGCTCACCCTGCTCACCCCACTTACCCAGATCGCCCGTCCTTATGGCGGCGGGTGATCCGGCCGCACTTGAACGCCGTAGTGGCGGAGTCGTCGCGAAAGACTCCCCGGCTATGCAATCATTCCTTTCTAACGGCCGACACGACGACTTCATTATGATAAATTGTAATATTCTAGACTTACCAACTACTGCGACAATCGCTACTGTTACTATATCAATGCTGTACATACAGATTGTAATGCCCTCGGCGCTCTTTGAGGTTCGATGTGATGGCAAGATAACGCGCTTTAAGCATGTGTCCCGCTAGACAGAGAGATGGAAGCGCACCAGCATAGGCTCTTCCACCGACAACAGCAAAGAAAGCGATGTGTCGTGTGACTCGAGTACAAAGCCGAGGTCGCGTCACACAGAAGGGAGAACAATGCGGCAGTGTTTGAGGGAAACAACGGCAAACTACATTCTTTTGATATTAACGCAAGTAGGGACCCGCATACGAGTATTTGGGTATGGCCATCTTTGAGCAGTTGTCCGCGGAACTTTGATCTGTCGCTAGATCTAATCCCCTTCCTCGATCTTCGACGGCTAACTCAAGCATTCGGCTACGAACAGAGGCATGGATATGGAGAGCAAAGCTGATTTTATCTTGCTGGCCAGCCACTTTCCTTATTAAATTGATAGTTTGACTTTCAGAAGGACTCTGAGTACTAGCTCAACTCTATAACATTCTGGGCCCCCTGGTTTCTCGTTTCATCAAGTACCTACTTAGTAGGCTGTAGCATGCAAGTCTACAATGATCTTACAGTGCATAGCAGACGACCTGGACTTCTATTCCTGGCGTCCCTGCCACTGATTGCCAAACACGTGAAGCAAGGGACTGGGCAGTCATTTCATACAAGTGCGCGTTTTCCACAATCAGTCTAGTTTGCACTCCTCGCGTATCTGGCATGAAGCTTCGAATTTTAGAAAGCTGACCTCTCTGCCACTTGTCTCTTTTCCTCGTGCCACATGGCAAAAGAACGTCGGTGGTGCAAGGAGTTGAAGCGCCAATGCGGCACGTCGTATCCTCTTGGGGTCGTACCAAGGAGGCGAGACGAGTCCGAGGTGATGAGGTTTCAGGAGTGTTGTTTATTGGTCGCCAAACATCAAGGAAGCATGGGAACGCTACGACTTTCCGCACGATCACGCATTCAAAAGGACCCGTTCAGCCATCCAGATCCGACTTGGCGATCCATACCTCTCTCACCCTCGCGATCTCAGGTGTCTATCAGTAGCCTTGGGCAGTTACGCTCGTTCCCTCGAATTATTTTAAACTCGCTTCCCAACTCCAGAAGAAAATGGCTCGCTACCTCCTCCCGATCCTGGCAGCTACCGCAGTCCTAGCCAAGACGGACCTCGCAGGCTGCACCTCTCTCACATCCACCATCCCAGGATCCTCCGGCAACTCCATCAAGACAGTAATCCACTACGTCCCAGACACCCTCGAAATCTGCACCACGCTCGACTGCGGAGGTACCGACAACGCGATCGGCAAGAAAATCCCCGGCTGCCCAGGGTACTCCGGAACTGAGACGATCACCAAGAGCCTCCTCCCCAGCTGCGCTACCGTCAAACCGCCCACGGTGACAGTCACCCAGACCCTGGCGCCTCCGGGGTCGAACAGCGGGGTCGGCAGCACGACGGTGACGATTACACCGCCTACGACGACGAGCACCATTGTCAAAACCGTCACTACGTCGCCGACGGCATCGCTGACGGTGTCGGGGCAGAGCGGAATCACGACTGGGACGAGCGGTGCGGGCAGTACCTTGGTGACGTCGACGGAGGGTGAGGCCGCGCCCACTGGGACTGGAAGCGGAGCGGAGCCCTCGCCGAGTACGGTTCCGGCGGGGGCGGGGTCGACGGCTCGGGCGGAGATGGCGGCTGTTCTCGGCGTCGCGGCCGCTGTTGTGGCGTTTGCTTGAGGCTGCTACTGATCGCCTCAAATAGATATACCTTGGGCAGAATCGTGTTAAGGCTTTTGCATGCGTCGATTCTGGGGACTTTGACAATGGCATGGTGGAAGCGCGATTCCCTTATGCTCGGCGCAAAATAGTTGGGGTGAACTGGTCTCGGCTGGCTTGACATACCTAGCTTGGATTAGACAATTGCCTATAGTACATGTTTGTTGTCAATCGTCTTCGGCCAATTTGACGGCAAGTAGCATATAACGGAATTGAGCTTTTGACTGCTCTTGAATGTGAATATTTCAAGCTGTGATGAGTCCTCTTCCCGGATGTCTTCCAAGATCATGCTGTCAAGGGCGAGGAAATCAGGTGTCGGATATTTGGCAGACAATGTGGACGGCGTCACACACTCTCCAGTGGTTTGAACAAAGGGCGAGGGTAGTTCACCAATTGATATCTATCCGTTAGCCTGATGAGCAAGGAGTTGCGTTTTCCAACGACGCATTTGTTTCTCATGCCTTACTTCTGCGTGACTCGTGAATAGCAAGAGACATAGACCCATCTTTTAGATCATTTATGATAGAGAAAACATCATGGCTCTAAGTGAGGAACCGCTGCAGCAGGCCATAGCAGGAGAATCTCTCCTCGGGCTCGGTATCTACGTTCGGAGTTCTATGAGGAGAACTGGCCATGGCTGCGGGTCCGTACATGATGCATCGGCCTGTCTTTGTGATGGCCGGGAACGAGTCATTGCATGGCCTTACACCGCCAGTCAAAACGCCAGTCGAGGCATGGGTTAGTAGGAGTGTATGTGCATTATTTTCATAAAATAGTAGGACTTGCTCAATATCAAAAGGAAACAAGGCTTTTTTGCACATTTACCTCTTCAATCGGTAGTCATCTTTGGCCCGACATCCCGAAGAACCCAGTCAACACCGGAATTCAAGTCTCGGCCGTTTCCGATCTTGTATGTTCAGTTCCGAAGCAAGAAGAATGCCTTCGACTGACCGGAACAGTAGCGGCCTAAACCCAGGAGCATTCTATTGACCTTGTCATTAGCTACCTACTGGGCTCCGCATGGGAAGCTTAGCGACGATATCTGATGAAGAAGCTTGAAGACATGACCTTGCCCACTCTCAATCATACGAGCATCTCCGCAGTCCACCCCACACTGAGGTGAGACATTGGAAGTTCCATATGAATATTGTGAGTATTGTAGAGTCTGGATACGAGCACGGGCTGCTTTTCTAATTCCCCGAAGTATTCATATATCCCCGAAGGATTGCACTTCTTCTGGAACGTTTTTTCATGTGTCAGACTTAGTCACAGCTCCCTGCTTTGATGGAATACTCCCCCAATTCTGCCAAGGTGTTTCCAGCTTCGTAATACATCACGATGCGAGATGAACCCTTGGTTTGAATAAGTCAAGCCATCACCTGGAACGTGTCGCTTCCTGAAAGACCGTCGGCGTTCTGGCACCGCCCCGTTGTCAAGAGCCCAGCCCTCGTGTGGCCACGTAGGGGTGATTTCTGTATATAGCATCTAAGCTGACGAGAAGGGATTTACAAGCGGAGCTTCCGCGGAGGTGGAGCGTAGGCGTAATGGAGCCCGCGCGGTCAATCGTGGCAGAATATCCGGGCGCTGGCCCGGATCCATTAATCGGGTCCAGCCCGTAACACCCGTGTAATAGACGTACTTGACCAACGGTGATTTGACAGCTCCTTGCATGGGGTCCCCTTTTCTTCGACGTAGCCTAGTCAACCTTACGTCCGCCAGGCTGCCGGTTTGGATTCATGCAGGCCTCCAAGCACGCTGCCGAGTAGATTAAACTTTCGGCTTGGTGGAGGGGGCATAAATCACGGATCAGACGAAAAACCGAGACCGTCTCGTCAAAACCCGGCGGCCCGTCCTCCGCCGCCGTGGCAGCGACATTACCCCACACTGGCCAGACCCTCGGTTTCCGACTCCGCCTGAGTTTCACTTTCTAGGTTGAAGCATCAACGATACAGCATACACGCGGTTTGTTTACCATGCAACCTAGCAGGCGCTCCCAATGAGCTGTTGGGCCCTGAAGCCATCCCTACTTGCCGGTGGCATCATCCGCGACAAGAGGGGTTCAGAAATTAGATGATCTGGGGTTAGTCGGCGGTATAGACTGGCTTTCAGCTCTTGCCAGGGGCCTTCTAAGACGCAACTCGTCTGACGGCGTCTGACTACTATCATGCCGCATCACCGGGATTTCCGGGTCTGAGTTGCGCTCCGTGTCGGGGTGATAGATGGCCGACCACGGTCTTGATGCAGCAGGGCGTCTGATGAGCTGATTTGGAAAGGCATATAAAGCTTGTGGTGTCCGCATCCATCAACCAACTTCAAAGCAACAGAGAAGCAAGATTTCATCGAAACCAAAGTCAAACACATCACCGCGAACCGACCAGTGCTAAAGCATACAGCCCAAACAATCTCATCATCTCTACTAGTTCCGAGTTTAGCAGCCGCCAAAATGCCTTTCCTCGCCGTCGTCACGCCCATTATTCCTGCCGATAAGAAGGGTGAATTCCTCGGTGCATGGCCGCAAATCAAGGAAGACATTGCCAAACAGCCAGGTGTCATTGGAGTAGATGGAGGACAGGTCATCAATGAAAGCGGAACGCCGGTGACAGACTTCAAATTTCTCCAGACGATAAGTATGATCTTCCGCTGAAGGTGAAGCTTTTGACTGTGGCTAAACCTTTTCGCAGCTTTCGAGTCTGCTGCAGATGACAAGGCGTTTTCCGAGTCGGCGTGGATGAAAGAGCGTGAAGAGCAGTTCAAGGCCAGTCCCGGAGGCGAGCCCCGTGTCAAGAAGTTTGAGACTGGTCCTCTTCCCGGTGAAAAGCCCAAGACGTTTACTCAACTCTGTTTCATCGATGTTGCGGACGAAAGCAAGCATGAGGAGGCGATGAAGGCTTGGATCGACCTAGTCGCTGCCCTCGGCCAGACCGTCCACTTTGGAGGAAAGAGTGTCGACGGGGGTCAATCGACCGGCTTGGGGATCTTGGGATGGAACAGCGAAGAGGTAGGCTATCCATAAAATCGTCATGATTGTTGATGATTTCCTGCTAACATCTGAGACAGGACGCAAAGGCTGCTTGGACCAAGCCAGAGGCGCAGGCAGCGTTGCAGAAGTACCAAGGGTTTGGAAAGAGCGTTGCCGTTATGGTCAAGCTCGATGTCTAAATCAAGTGGCTCTGATGTACGGTAGCTTCCAGCGTTGGCATCTTTTGTTGACAACAAGCGAGAAAAGAATGGCTGCGTTCTGCAATGCCAATTTTGGAGTTGTAACCGTGTGTTCTGGTCATATTTTATTAACCAGAACCAACCTTCCGTAAGATGGATTTTTAAAGTCAGTAGACAATCTCCCCATACAGTTCATCCTGCGGCGTGTGGGGGACGCAAGACGACTAGCAATCTCAAGCTTCGAATCGACATAGCTGGACGTGAGCTAACATATCTGGACAACCTTACACTCCCTTTACTGAAAATGAGCTAGATTGTTCACGACTTCAATATTTTCCTATCATGGACCTGATTAACAACAGCGCGTGCGCGGAATCTTTTCAATGTGAACGCCTCAATGCTGTTCAAGACTTGATTGAGGTTTACAAGTTTCATTATCATATGGTAGTTGGTGGCTCAAGTCCAGAACTGGTCACTGTGTTTTCAGTTGAAACTGTTTTCATGTTTCATAGCCGTTGTTATCGTCAAAACCTGAAACTTTTCATACTGCATACGTGGTAGCTGTGGCGAATGAACTCCATGACTAAGGTACTTCAGCAAGCCTCTTTGGCCGCAGACTCCAACAATTCAGCTCTCCAGTCTGGAAATGCCTCATGATAACCACGACGCATGCGGCTTTCGACTTGTTGTGCGGTTTTTTCCCTCCATTCCTCGCCCATTTCCCACGCCCTGTTGCAAGTCTCACGCCGGAGGAGTCGGCGGTCATGTATCATGCCCCAGATCACCGTCTGCAGGTAGGGGAATTTCCCATTTGCCACAGCCTTGGCTAATGACCTGAGGTTTTCATCTCCATAGTTGAGCCAGCCATCCATGTCAATGTGAAGCTGCTGTACGCACTGGGGCAAAAACTTTGGTAGACGCTGCAAGTCTGACTCCACGTCTTGGATCGTACTTCCGTCGTTCCGATGCGGCCATATCATATAGCCCTCGAGATTGATGGTTTCAAGAGCCGTGAAATCGGCGAGGGAGGTCATTGGGTACGGCCGGCTTGGGTCCATTCGCAAATCGTCACCCTGAAATACTCTCCCAGAACTGACTCACCACAGTCAGATGCTGAAGAGTTTCGTGGTGGTTACGAAGAGAGTCTTGGATCTCTCTGGGTGTGGGAGAGTGCAGATTCCGGGTAAAGTAACTGAAATGTGTCAGATGTGGTAGGCGATCCATCAACTGAGGCAACATCCCCTCCCAAGACCCTTTCATGTGGAGGTGCAGCCACCTGAGCGATGGTATTCCAGTCCTCCAGCAGTACATGACAACATCTCGAGATTCGAAGCATTGTCAATAAGCAGACGTTCGACAGGACTCGGCGCGGTGGGATGAAAACACGTGTCCTCGTCGTGCTCGTCAAAGCACATGTCGTTGGCATGGCGCTCAATCTCCAGATCCATGTGCCGAACCTGGCTCAGGAATGTCATTGACTCATTATGTCCATGGATCCATGTTTCCGGCGGCTGAAAGTACCACCAACGTGGGACGCACAGGCTTAGTTTCTGAAGATTTGGCGTCACAGTCAACAGAAATTGAGTAAGAATCTCAGGGAGTGTATCGTAATCCACGTCGAGGAGATCAACATAGAGACCTGTCCTTTCGGAGAACCGCATGACTTGAACAGTCTCTTCGTCGGTCGCGCAGTCAGCCGTTGGTGAACAGCAATCACACTTCTCTTCATAAGCTTTGATGTCGACGGACTTGATGCAGAATGAAAGTTGGGGGTTCTCATTGTTAGTTCTTAGTAAACGAAACAACCGAGGTATTAAGTGCGTTTCTCTTTTTGTCCAGTTCATGTTGCAGTGGTGCAGAAAAACGTGGTAGAGAATTGGTTGGGCGACGTAGCGTAGTGACCGTGATGTGAGGCACAGATTGCGTAGCCCAAGTCGCTCACTGTAGTCTTCATTCGAGATGTCGGGCGCGCTCGATTTATCGAGCTGCACTTTGTTTTGTCGACAATGACAGCATAGTGAAGTGCAAATCTTGTTGAGAATTTCGATTGGTAGGTTGGTGAGGACAGCCATTGAGATGGTCTTCGTCACAATGAAGTTTGGGATTTAGGAAACTGGAAGAGACGGAGAATTGTGATCGTTTTGATCCAGACTTCGGTGCTAGAGCGGTGTCTTGCCTGATTTCTGTCGCTCTCGTCAGTAGATCACTGTGATTATGAGAGTGGTGTGACAACTTCCACCTGGGCAGGCTTCGTTGTTGTTGGAAGTTTGGAAATGCTTGGCGTGTTGGTGACTCATGTTAAACAGGCAACAAGCGCTGCCTTCCAAAAGTCCATGTTTAGCCGAGGTTCGCTTAAGCTCAAGGCTAATTAAATATCTATTGGTACTGTTATTGTTGGATGTACTTTCTTAGGGAGGTTAAGTATTTCATTCCATTTCCCTTGAGAACCTCTTGTCGCTCGCCAATGAACTCCTCTAGGTCTAAACCTGGCCCCTTGGCACGCCTTTCGCTCATCACTAAGCGAGCGCTTGAAGAACGATGATTGTTTCAACCTTATTCCTTATTAAGAGGGCCACCGTACGGAGTAGAGAAACAGCAGTCCGTTGGCCAGCTAGATTTGAGAGCATTCATTTGATTAGAGTGTTACCACTTCTGTATCAATGGCTTTGCCATGCTAGTACAAGCTACCGATTACCGATCTATGACCTTCCTTTGCTCTTGTTTCCTTCACTACGGATGAATGGTTCTAGAGGGAATACCTGAGCCTCTGGAGTAACACCCTCGTACAGTTGAGCCCATCTTTCCTTTAATGGCTCTGGCGTCTCCCAGCCATACTCTGGGTCGCGCAACCACTGCCTCAACAAATGACGTCTGCGGAATTCAAGAATCATATTGTTAGCACGGCCACATCCTCAAGTTTCACTGTGATTATGAAATAACGTACTGTTGGCCTTGAGTATCGGTAAACCCATCACGGGCATGAAAAATGCCCATGTTATTGGCATACTGAATGTCGCCTTTCTGGAAATCCAGGTTGACCGCGAACTTATCCCCAAGGTAATGGAGAGTGTCCAGTGCTTCGGCCTGAGCCTCAGAAATCGGGGGGATTTCTTCACTTCTAGGAAGTGCACCGTAACCGACAAAGTATCGACGAGCGTATTGCACGGCTAAACGCTCAGGCGTTGTCGAAGTAGCCGGCTGGTAGTGTACCAACGGGCGGGAAGTGAAGGACTTCTCGGGCCTGCCAAAGCTAGCAAAGAAGCAGATCATTAGCCGATGCTCATCTCATTGCATCCATCCGTCCTCGTCAGCATGCAGCTACTTACACCTCAAACTGCCAGTCTAGCGTGAGAGTATGGATGAGATCCGGACGCGTACTAGCAATCTCATTGTAAACCCTTGCGATGCTTGCCAACTTACTCGTGCCGCCCTCCGCAGCAGTCGATAGAGCAAACAAAGAAACAATGTCTCCTGCATCCGTATGAAACACTTGCTTATCCGCAGTATAAGCAGGGCTGCCAATGTGGCCCTTGTCCTTCGTCAAGGTCAAGTCTTTGATGTGAGTGAGAACGACATCAGCTGGCTTCCCGTCATACTGCCTGTCCTGGCGACCTCGCTGAGGTGCGATGTGCGAGGACAAGCCTGCGTAAATGATGATGTTGTCTTCTCTTGTATGTTCATCCACACGGAGGCCGCGAACGACAAAGAAACCGTGCCCATTGTGCAACTCATATGAGAGCTTTCGAAGCTCAGGGTGAAGCTTAGCTAGGGGAAAGGTTTCCTGATTGATGTCGCCGAGCGGCAGATTCAGCGCTTCGTGGATGATTAGCGGCTGGTAATTACTTTGTGGGTTAGATGTACTTATTCTACCTTTGAAGTGAGCCAGCGCTGCATCAAGTTCGTCGAGTTGTTCAGGTGTTAGGGCGTAAGTCCAATCGTACTCGTTGGCTAGAGTCGCTCCCTCCCAGACCATATCGCTCGTGAACTTCTGCGGAAGTCCCTCAGGCAAGCTTCTGGGAAGATCAGGCTCCTGAACTCGGCGCGCAGTCCGGGCCTGAAATTTCTGGTAGTCCGGAGCATACTGTATGTCCGGCTGGACCGGACGGGTCAAAGTGACGGTGGCCATGGTGGTACACGTGGTGTGGCAGGTGTCTCCTGTGACGGTTGAGGAAGCTCCAGAACTCTGTCCTATTGATCCGAAGATGCTGCTAATCTGCGACTAGCCAACGCTGAGTTAGCTCGTTGGCTCGGGTGAAGTTGAGCCTCTTATGCTCATACAGTACGCATTGAAAGTGCTGGCTGTCCCGATTTCGCTGTGGTGATGGCGACATTGCTCTCTTCGATGTCGTGCCGCGGAGAAAGTGGAGTAACGCTTGTTGAAATGGCTTACGAATAGCCGATCGTCTGATGACTACCACTCTTCCCCCCTCATGTGAAAATGTAGAAATGCTAGGGGTAATGGCCTCCCCCTACTTTGGAATTGGAGACTTGCATGACTTGTCATCACTCTACATGAAAGCCAGCTATCAACACATGTACGCCGGGCCTAGAAGCCATAGAGATTGAGTCTTACTGACTACCTGTTACGATGCCACGAGAGCCTACAGCATCAAACTATT
Organism: Colletotrichum phormii; assembly: GCF_030913505.1. Lineage (NCBI taxonomy): Eukaryota > Fungi > Ascomycota > Sordariomycetes > Glomerellales > Glomerellaceae > Colletotrichum > Colletotrichum phormii. The sequence continues at coordinate 103,050 of NW_026851490.1, forward strand.
GATCTAGAAAAGGGCGCAGTTCTACTTAGACTTTGCCTTGTTCTTCTTTATCCACTCCTCGCCCATTTCTTTCACCTCCCTATTCATCTTCAGGATTTGATCACGGGCCCCCGGCCAAGCCTTCCGGCCCCGCTCCGTTTCGAAAAGCCGATAGACCGCCGGTGAATCGGCACCATCCATGAGCAAGTTGTAGAATTTCGGGTCATTCCACCAGAGCTTCCAAGCCTCCTTACTGAAACAGCCAACTCTCTCCGTCACTCCGGTTCCTGCAACCTTGTTCAACCATGTGTAGGTGTCGCTGCCGAACATCCTGGATCCTAGGTGGGGTAGCGCCCCGCGTTCAAGGGTATTCACAACGGTGTCGTAGTGTTTGTTGATGTCTTGTGCCATCACGTCGGCTGAGGGTAGGGGGACCTTTCCGCTCCAGAGACTAGCCAGTGCCATCGTGACGAGATCATTGAATACAAATGGCGCCTTCAGGATGAAGAAGTGACCGATGAACGCAAGTGATTCAGGATACTCCTCTGACAGAAACCCTCGATACAGGCGAGCGAAATGCACATGAGGATCCTTATATCGAGTTGCGTTGATGCGCTCGAAATGATCTGGAGCTTTTGCAGGGTCGGTAGGGTTACCGGAGCCCTTGGTCACCGAGAAGTCGTATTCGTACCCCGTGCAGATAATGATGGCATCGATGTCGTCTAAAACTTTACCATCTGTGAAGGTCACAGACTTGGGTCCGGTAACTTCCTTTACCCCAGGAACAGTACGGGTGATCCCATCTCTTAGATTCTCAGCGAGGTCGTTGGATAGAACCGGAATCCGATGCTCCGCGCTTGCAAGAACCCGTGGAGCTACGAACGACGGGTGTTTGCTGAGCCAGGGGTATGCTTTCCTTCTGGCACTGTCCAAAGCGTTTGTGAAGACCATGGCGCAAGCTTTGGGCCACCAGTCACCCAGACTTCGGAAGATTGTGAGCGTACGGCGCGTCATGCCGTGGTCAAAGGCGTTTCCTTTGATCATTTTGGGAACCTGGGGTCGTGTTAATTCTTTTCCTTTGCAATTCTCGGTCCCATTTACAGGAAGCTTACCAGATAGAATTGCTGACGATGACTGATTGTGATTGAGCGAGCATTTGCCTTCTTCAGGAAGGACTGTGTGTCAGCGCTGGTAGCCCCGAGTCCAATAAGCAAAACATTTTTGCCTGAGTATCTGTACGGGTCCTTGAATTCAATCGAGTGTTTGGCCTCTCCCTCGAATCTTTCAATGCCTTGAATGTGTGGCATCATTGGAGTGTTGACTATTCCAGTGGCCAAAACAACTCGGTCGAAGACGTGCCTTTGCATGACAATTTCAGTCTCTGGGACTGTGGTCTCGGTGTGTATAACCCATTTTCCGTTGACGTTGTCTCGTTCTACTCTTTCGACTTTGGTGGAAAACTTGATATGAGGGAGAAGATCGAATTCCTTTGCGTAAGCTTCGAGGTATCGTTCAATACTTTTCGCAGTCGGGTGTGTTGCATCGTCTAAAACCCAACGGCGACGTTAGCCATATGTATGCCTTACCGCGTAGGTGAGGTATTGTACCATCTGCGAAAGGAAAGTCTGTGATGTGCGCCTAGTGTTGGCATTATTAGCACATCTCATGATCTCACAATAGGTGGATTCTAACACCTGCTCACCATCTGCTTCGAGGTGTTGAAAGACGTCATTGGAAGTGCTGTGACTTGATCTGGCCTGGGTGAGAAGTGCCACAGCCCACCAAGATGGTCATGCTGCTCGAAAGCGGTCACTTCTAGCCCTTGCTCTTTGAGGTTCTTTATTGCCAGAAGTCCTAAAGCACCTGTGCCGACAACGCCGACGTGGCGTCCCACGGGCTTCGAGGAGTTGTCCGCCATCTGTGGTAGAGCAAGGTCTTTTGTGATGCCGAAAAGAAACCCTGGAGATGTCGTTCCGACTGAAATATTTCCCAGGCACAATTTCCGACATCACAGAAAAGAATGGCACAGCTTCTTATCAGATTGACACGTTGGTCCTTTTTGCAAGACTCTCAGAGATACTCAATGCCGCGCTAACCTGTCGGAGACATTTGATCTGACATCAGCAGAGCTCGGCGAGATTTCCTTGGCCTTGATTGGGAATCTACACCAGGGGGAGATTAAGAAGGATTCCACTGGCTTGGGAAATATTAATCAGGAAAACAATTCTACTCCATTGCCTAAGCTACTCGGGAAGTCGGAGCTTCAGGCTGCACGAAGGTGATAGGACAGCAGTGCTCCACGAAATAATAATGGTGCAACTAGGATTTTATCCTCTGAAATAGGGTGTTGTCAGAGCCCTCCCGGATAGGGGCTACTTAGAGGTAGTAAGGAGTCCAAGCAACAAAGGAGCAGCTCAGATATATATACAGCGCAGGGAGTACACGTCGGGGGAGGAGCAAATTTCAGTAATTCATCATTCTACCCCTAACTGCAGTTGGCCTCTGAGAGCTTCCACCCTGCGTCAACACCCCAACTTGACAGGTGTGCCATGACGGCTCGCGTTACGCCTAGAACATTGAAAAAGATTGGTTCAAATAACATCCAAAAAGTTACCCAAGCCTAGAATGAACTCAAACTAGCCTGACGTTTATCGCGTTCCGCCTCTTCCCTGTCTGGGTGTTGCAGCAGGCACGGATTTTGCCAGACTCAGCACTTGACTGATCACCAACGAGGCCCCTCACGGCTTAGGTCAAATAGTCATCGACTCTTTTCTGAGTGAACACGATTAGAATTCTCTGGAAAATGAGCTTCTTTTTAAGATTTCTTTTCTTAGTTTTGGTATAATTCCTGAAGTGAACTGACTGGGGAGGCTCCAAGTCCGCCGGTTGCGGTCGTGCTGGGCTAGCCAAGGTCGTTGAGCGGGCACTTGTTTGTTGTACCTATGTGTACTCACTCTATTATCATCGATAAAACACCCGACATCTGGAAAGATGATATATGTCGCAATTCTTACTCCGACTCACTAAATCAAAAAGGACAGAATTCACATCATGCACCCCGAAACTAACACGGAGTTTATCCCGAGCAGTCGGATGTTGGCCCGAATGTCCACTGCCCGACAAAGGTTCCCGCCAACAGATCCACATTCGCTCGTTGGTTGGTCGTGACTCACCATTTGGAGCGTTAATGCACGGTTGGCTAAGTCACCCTTAACTGGGCACTCTTTGCTTGTTTTGACGAAGAGGGGGGCCACCCCAGACACAATCATCGCAGCTTTTCAGTTTATGCTCAGTAATACTATTCCACATATCCAGACTTGGAGCCGATTGGAAGCTATGGCGTCTGCAATCATGGAACACCCTGTAGTTGACTTGTTGAAGTCGCTCATGTCAATCGTCAGCACCAGCGAACTTGAAGAAATCATCGGTGTCTTCCTAGAACAACATCTTCATTCCCTAGGCTATACCGTCGAGCGCATACCCATTTCGCCAAACTCATCTCGCCACAATGTCTACGCATACCTTGGCTCTTCACGCAAGACACGTGTGCTCCTCACAGCTCATATGGACACAGTACCGCCGCACATCCCTCTGACTATCGACGGGGATATCATCCGGGGAAGAGGCTCGTCTGATGACCTTGGCCCGTTGGCAGCCCAGATCCTAGCTGCAGAGGAACTAAGAAAGGAAGGCAAGGTGCAGAAGGAGGGAGATATTGCCTTATTGTTTGTGGTCGGTGAAGAGAACGGCGGTCACGGAATGATCGCTGCAAATGACATGGGCTTAAAGTGGGAGTCTGGCATTTTTGCCGAACCGACGGAGAGCAAACTTGCAAAGGGCCATAAGGGGCAGGTAGCGTTTGAAGTCATCGCCAACGGCATCGCTTGGTAAGTCCACTCTCTCAACTGCCTATAAAGAGATTGGAAGGCTTCAAAAACCGTGCTAATGCCAAGATCCAGTCATTCAGGATACCCTCATCTTGGGAAAAGTGCAACTTCTGCCCTGCTCGCGGTGTTGAATGACCTCTCTGCAGCAACCTGGCCGGAGTCCGAACTCCTCGGCCCCTCTACCTTCAACATTGGAACTATCGAAGGAGGCGAAAAACACAATATTGTCGCCCCGTCTGCTAAGGCACTGTGCGAGGTCCGCATGGTTTCCAACCTGCCCGGCATCAAGACCAAGGTTGCAGAGATCGTTTCACGACACCCCGACGCGGAGCTGAAGTTTGTTTTTGAGTACCCTGAAGCGCTACTGCAATGGGAGATTGACGGCTTTGAAGCGGCTCCCGTGGCTTTCGGGACCGACGTGCCTCGACTCAAGGCGGAGTACTGTGACAATAGGGTGCTGTACGGGCCAGGGTCAATCCTGGTAGCCCACGGGCCCGACGAGTTCATCCGCGTCCCGGAGTTGATCGAGAGCATAGAGGGATACAAGAATTTGGTGCTTCACTTCCTCAAGTAGGAAATCTCCAGGCCGAAACATTACTCCTGAAGCGTGTGGGGTAATGTGGAACAATGTTGTTGGTTGACTGTGGAACACAAGGGGGAGGTTTGATACTTGCGAGGTGCTCGTATCGACAGCCGAGTGTGATATGACTGGGTGTTCGTCTCAACTGTACCCTGACATCGTCTCATCTCGACCAAAATAGTTGACCACCCCTTTTAAGCTTGAATTGCCCAAAGTCATATTAAATGCGCGATGAATCGTTCATGGTCAAGACTTTATCTTGTCACTACCTGCAAGCGGGCTTTTCATTTCATCAACAGAGACTTTTAATCATTCCTGGCTGGCCAGACTTATCATTCAACTAAGCGAACTTTGAGGCTTTCCGAACAAGATGAAGTTCTCTCTCATCATCGTCGCTCTCAGCACCATAGTGACATCTGCCATTGCTGCACCGGCAAAAAGCGTTCCGGCAAAGGATAACAGCGCAGGCAGAGTTGTACTTGATGGTGCTCAGTGCAGTCCCGTTCAAGGACGTCTGGTGTGCGATGATGGCCTCGGCAACACATTGTAAAAACATCGATTCAACAGTGGCTTGGGATTCCCTTCTTACTTTTCCCCTTAGTTTTGCGGACGACCCTTTCTCGTCATAATTCATGAAGCGAACAGCAAACACAATCTCTAACTGCCATTCTTTAACAGCACCTGCGAGGACACCCTCTTCGCCCGCCAAGTCAAGGCACTGAGTTCATGGCTTCCCCGCAGTATGAGCTCATGGAGTGGTAGCGCCAACAATTAGTGCCGCGGCAGTAGTACTTAGCGACCAAATAGAGGCAATTGAGCGAGTGTCCGCTTGCGAAACATTTCTTGAAGAATTGCGAGTTGAGGAATGAGGGAATTGACCACTCACGCCGAATTTGGGCGCTGTTCAATCGGCAAGGTGATGTGAACAGATGTGGATGCATGCGTCATGGGTCGAGAACAGCACGAATGCTCCGAGATGAGGCAGGGCATATAAGCAATGGTCACTTTGATCTTCTGCTGTGGGAGGCATTGCATTGTCGGAGCTTTCACTTGAGAATATCAATAACCCCCATTCAAACCTTCACCAGTCATGGTTTCTATCAAGTGGGCATCGATTGCAGCTCTAGCTGGCTTTTATCCAGCCAAGGCACAGAACCTCATTTTTGACTCTGGACGGAGTGGTCCGTCCCTTGAAGTAATGCATTTGTATCATGACCAGTGGCCTACAGGTAATCTTTCGTGTAAACAATGGAGCGCGCATGAGCTCATCTGCTTGAACAAGCGTTGTCGTATCGTCAACTGGACGAAAGTTCTCAAACTATCCCGGCGGCCTAGACCCAAATAACACAAGGGACCAATGGCAAGTACACGGTAGCCGAGCTCTTTGAGAACAATATCGAGAAGCCATACCCAAGCGTCGAGTTCAATAGTCCACCTGGCGGCGCAATCAACTTCACTACCACTCCACCGACGGTCGCGAATTACAAGGACTACCTAATCGGTGTACAGAGCGTGGTCATTGACAGTGCGGACCGTCTTTGGATTTTGGACACTGGAAGAGTCTTGACACCACAAGGGGTCCTCGTTCCTGCGAGCGTTGGCGGCGCAAAGCTGATCGGCGTCAATCTGACAACAAATTCAGTCATCAAGACCATTGTCTTTCCCAACACCGTCGCATACCCCGACATATACCTGAACGACGTTCGATTTGACCTGGATCCTAATTTGACCAGCAGTGGTGAGGGTGTTGCGTACATCACTGATTCTTCGAGCGAGGGCAGGACAGGTTTGATCGTGGTCGATCTCGGATCTGGTGAATCGCGGAGACACCTCGACGGAAGTCCCTACGTGCAGGGCGACCGGCAGTTCCTCGCATTTGTCTGGGTCCGGGAGCTCTACGCGAATCAGGCCGGCAACCGAGCCGGTCATCTGACCTTTGGTGCTGATGGTGTCGCTCTCGGAAAGGATGGCAAGACGTTGTATTTTGGCGGCGTCGGCAACAGATACCTGTACAGCGTTCCCACGGAACGTCTACGAGACAATGGTCCAATGTCTCAGATTCGGGCTCAGGCGGCTGTTGTGACGGAGAGTCAAAAGGGACTTTCTGATGGCTTCGAGACGGACACGAACGGGTTCATCTACCATGGAAATTTCGAGCACAACGCAGTCAACTTCTTCAACCCTGAGAACGGGACCGATCAGGTATTCCTGCGAGATCCAAGAATCAACTGGGCTGACACAGTAGGTTCCACCTGTTTCTAAACCTCGTCATTGATGTCTTGAACTGACAGAGAGTAAAGTTCTCTGTGGCCACGGATGGGTACATCTACTTCACCAACAACCAGCTAGTATTCGGCCCTGCAGTCTATCCTGGGACAGACCCATTTCGTTGCTGAGGGCCAAACTGCCGAATAACGGTACCAAGATTAGTTCCAAGATGAGCTTGGGGGGAAATTAATTGTGGCAAGTGGTGAGAGGAAGCGAAAGATTTTATACGAGGCAGTCGAACCTGGATTCAGACAAATGCCAAGATATAATATCCTATTTGAGGGCGATGTTCCGTAGTCAGGGATTTGTTGTTGTTCTATTTAACGCCATGGCGGCAAGGGCGCAGCCGCCCTTGCGGCAGACCTCCCGGAGGGTATGTGGCGTGAAGGGTCGCAGGCTCTAGCTATATACTATATAGTACACGCCGTATCCTGACGTCCTCCAAATCTTGCTCGTGAGCTACTATGTGTTCTATCCATCCCTAGTTCCCACTGGTGCCCTAGTTCCGTTATAACCATCTGGTTTCTTAATAGAGGTAGTTTGTCGTTTGGAGGATAGGTTATGACCTATCTCCTAGTACCGCGGGCAGATCTTCTGGAAGAAGTCTGTCACGCAGAGGAAGGCCTGGAAGCCTTCAGAGTCAGTGATTAGCCCCTTGAAGTAGCGATCGAGGGACCCTATAGGTCCTACGGGCTCCTGGCGGCTGTAGGGGTAGAGGGTGGGCCACTGTTGCCTCCTCAGTAGGGTCTTTCGGCAGTAGACTAGATGGTCTGCCTCCTTAACCCATCCACAGGAGCAGGTGAGTAGTGCTTCTGTGTGGTTAAAGCGTTGGTGATATTGTTTAAAGTCCCCGTGGCCTGACCGTGCCGCGAGGAGGTGATGAAGGGCAGCCCTAGGGAGGCCAAGTTCAGGAGGGCAAGCAAGGGTAGCCTTGAGCCCTAGTTGGGTATAGCGGGGAGTTGCCTCTTGTTTCCACCATCGTCTATATTGGCGTCTTGGCCGCTCTTTAGCAAGCCACTTGATACCTGATAGAGTAGCTAGTTGGCCTTTAAGGACTGGTAGAGTTGTTCCCTCCTTAGCTAGGCTGTCTGCTTCTTCGTTTCCTTTAATACCTTGGTGCCCAGGAGACCAATGGGTTTGTATATCGTGTATCCTAGCTACCTCCTGGATCTCAAGGAAGGCCGCTTATGAGGAGTCTGGGACCTTACCGCGAATCCCCTGAATAACGCTGGTATTGTCGATGCAGATGCGTATAGGCTGGCCTTGGGAGGTCTGAAGGGCCCGTCGGAGCCCAGCCCTCGCCCCCTCCGCCTCACCATCAAACACTTCTGCTAAGCCGAGACGGCCGCAGCCCTGGGCTATACGTTTATTGTTGCGGTAGATAACAAAGCCGAACCCTGTAGCCCCGTCAGGAGCTTTGGAGCCGTCTGAGTATACGACTGTATGCTGACCTGGCACAGTCTTGAGCCAGGCCTGGAAGATCCTAGCTGTCCGTAGTCAGGGAATAACTTGGTTCATTCTCTAGACTTGTCAAATTACACTCTGCAGGTCAATCGCAAGATTACCCGAAGTGAGAACACCGGCTTAACCATTGCCGCCTTTCTGTTTGCATATGACTTTACAGGAACCCTAGTTGTGAAACGATTCAATAGTTACTCATGATTTGTGAGCGCCTTTCTGTGCATCCAGTAGCGGCTTACATAGAGGCTCTGCCCGGATCACCGATGACAGTTGGTGTGGGACTGTGGATACCTGAGGCAGTGGCTGGTGCCCCAGGCACCAGCTGCCTGATCCACCTCCTGGTTGATCCAGCCCACCGCAGCCACCTTCACCACAACATCACCAACCAACCGTCAATACCAGTCGTATTGCCTCATTGCTTGCCTCGTTGGTCCAGATGTGCAGTGTGTACTGCCCACAGTTGGGCATTCACATAATTCGCGAAAGTTCCAGTGTTTCATGACATGACTAGATCAGAGCTGAGCTCATTTGATTGGCTTTATTCTCAAAAAGTCTACGCGTGAGGCCAACATTCCATCCAAAATTTCCCTCTCCACACAAAGTGCCATGAACCAAATTATTGACAGTTTGCTCCTCCAGCAACATTGTGGCACTTTTGACTGCCGCAGTCCATAAACTATGAAAAAATGAGCACGAAGTTGATGACAATTTGTGCGAGAATGCTTACATCGAAAACGTTGTTCCTCGCGAGGTTGCAGAACTTGATCTTGTTACCTACACAAACCTGCAGCTCGTCACCGACGCAGGACTGGGCGGATACGACCGCAGCGAAGAGAAAGGAGATTGCAGTAATGAATTTCATGGCGACGAAAGAGGTCGAGTGTTGATGTTTAATTGAGAGATTTGGTATAATCCCAATTCTGTCGCTGGTGCAGTTGTGTTGGGCCGTTGCCAAAGTTAGGTCAAGTCAGAACTCAATGGATTTCTGGCACATCACTGGCTTTTTATCACGATACAAACTTCCCCCTTTTTATTTCTGTCGTAGGGTATATATGGCGTTAATTGCTGCCCGCAATTAACGGCGTCGTTTTTGCGACAATTTCTTAAACACATAATTCCCTAGGAAAGTTTCTTGACTCAGTGATATGAGTCTGTGCAGTCTCTAGTTTAATACGCGGGACCGGTTGCGTGCACGGTTCTGGTGGATTTCACACTTTATTAAGGTTTTCAGGCATATGCAAAACATCCGCCAGCTATTCATTAACACGGCAAGTCCGCGATCTCAATCGATATCTTCAGATAATAGAAGGACACCGATTTCTCCTGTGCACAAATCAGTATAAAGGAAGCACGTCTACATTATCACAGCCCGCGATGAGGGATTCTAGCGAGGTGGTGTCTCTTCACGTGGAATGTTGTGGAAACTGAACAGCAAATTCATGCTTGCCCATGCAGAAGAAACTGGCGAACTCTAGACACAAGCATCAGGCGAAGACCAGGGGCAATTATACCAACGACTTCCATTGCCGATAAAGGTGTTGTGGGCAGTACACACTGCTCATCTGGACCAACGAGGCAAGCAATGAGGCAATACGACTGGTATTGACGGTTGGTTGGTGATGTTGTGGTGAAGGTGGCTACGGTGGGCTGGATCAACCAGGAGGTGGATCAGGTAGCTGGTGCCTGGGGTACCAGCCACTGCCTCAGGTATCCATAGTCCCATACCGCCCCTCAGGCTACCAAGGCTAGCCACCGTAAGTAATATCTATTATATAATAATAGGATTAACTATCCCTAGGCTAAATTAATTAAATCCGAGGAGTTTAATAATTCAAATTAAAATCCGGTAGTTATTGGAAGGGGTTATTTTACTTCCGGCCGTGGTCTAGTAATCCCTTTAACGTCCTCCGTATAACCTATCCTTTTAACAATCCATTCCTATACCGCCCCTAAATAGTCTATCTATCCCTTCCGTCTATATATACTATCCGTAATAGTTAGTAGTGAAATATTATAGTATTAATTACATAGGTTAGTGTTACGACCCAACATGCATGACCAAGAACAAGGTCTGCCCCGCAGGCTCGCGGCGGCTACAGCGCACCATGTATGCAGAGGACAAGGAACACTAGGCACCCTCTCACGGAACGGAAGAACTATGGACAAGTCACGTGATGATAAGAGATAAGAGATAAGGATAAGGATATGTTGGATATGAGCTATCCAAGCGATCCTTGGATAACCAGGATATGAGCTATCCAACATATCCAAACAAGGACACTGTCCAGCACAAAGGACATGTTCAGAATCAGGACTTGTATATAGGATGGACTTGAGCCGGACTCTAGGACAGACTTCCCATAGCTTCTTCAGCAATTAACTTCGTATCAGGATTAACATCCGCTTTCAGCTAGTTATATCAAGATATATAATTATAATAAGGTTAACTAGCGATAGAGGCATATTTCAATAGCTAGGCATACCACTCGATAAGAAAATAAATAGGGCGGCAGCAGATCTGCAGCCTCTCATTAGCCAAATCTATAAATATCTGAATCAATCAAAGTATTTAAGTCAATCGAGGGGTGTTAATTTGCTGAATTAGGTATGGCGATGGCCTCCCCTTGCTTGGGTTGACTTGTATGCGTTGACAAATGATTGCACTTGCGGTAGCGCTGACCAGGCATACTCCCCCGTATATCTCGCAGCTAGTAGTATCACCATGTACTACTACTTCTTCGCCGTTTATGCCGCTACAGTTTCTTACGCTATCCTCTATCATCGCCATGATATTGCGCTTGGATTCCGAAGTTTGTGGCGCAGTTTCAAGAAAGAGGCGTCGACCGATTTCAAGGATGTCCATACGAGACTCATGTCCAACTACCCCGAAGGTATGTCTAAAGCTCATGTCAAAGCCACAATAATACTGACACCACTCCTAGTTCCCGAATGGTGGTATCTGATTCTTAACTTGGCTGCCATTGCTTTCGGCTGTTGCTGCATGGTCAACCGAGGTTAGTTGAATCAATCCCTTTCGCCGTGGCTGGTCGTAGCTACCTTGGTTGACGATAGGCGACTAACCCTTTTTCCAGACGAACGTCGGCGTCGTTTTCTTTGATATCGCACTTGCCCTGGTTTTCGTTATTCCAACGGGCATCATCTTTGCCACCACTGGCATGGAAGTTGAGTTCAAGTAAGCAAACTCATGTTTGCACTTTCGCGGTATGTTTCAAGCTGACGATCTTCAGCGTCCTTGCCGAATTCATTGGTGGTGCTTGGGAGCCAGGCAATGCTTTGGCCATGAACTTTTTCAAGTGCTTCGGGTAAGTGACTGATCTACTATTGGTTCCACTAACCTTCGTAAGTGCCTATCAACTTACGAGACTCGCAGTTATGTCACCACGGCTCATGCTCTTGACTTCGTCAACGACTTGAAGCTGGCTCATTATCTCAAGATCCCGCAGAGACACACATTCGCCGCTCAGGTTGTTGCTGTCTTTGTCTCAGCTTTTGTCTGCACTGGCGTTATGAACTTCCAAATCAGCAACAATCCTGATCTCTGCTCAACGTGAGTTTACCCCCTATACTTGTTTCTGCCTCAATCGGACGGCTAATGTGCATACGCACCTATAGGAGCCAAAAGGACCGCTTTACTTGCCCAGGTGTAAATACCTACTTCACCGCTGCAGTACTTTTCGGTAGTCTGGGTGCCAGCAAGGTCTTTGGCTCTGGCGGAATCTACACGGCCCTGCTCTCAGCTTTTCCGGTCGGATTTGCGCTTCCGTTCATGTTCTACTATTTCCAGCGCAAACTCCCTCGCACCCACTGGTTCGCCAAGATTCACCTTGTGATGATTCTCAGCGGTGGTATTAGCTGGTCCCCCGTAAGCTTTTCTCCTGGCTGGTCCCTGGTCGTTTCGGTGGCTAACATCAAGTCTAGTACAACATTGCTTACATGTGGCCGGCCGTTCTGCCTGGCTGGCTGAGCATGGTGTATCTCCCTCAGCGCTAGCTTGCGTTCTGGTCAAAGTATAATTACGTCTTGTCGGCGGCTTTCTCGACTGCTATCGCCATTGCTGGTGTCATTATCTTCTTTGCCGTTAGCTACCACGGATTCGAGATCAACTGGTGGGGCAATGACTCGGAGAGTGGATGCGAATCTACCGCCTGCACGCTTCTCAAGCTGCCCAAGGGTGAGTACTTTGGGCCGCGCGTTGGAACTTACGCGGGCTAGTTTGATTGAATCTCGGAAGGTTTTGAGCGTGAGTATGCAAGCCAGAGAGCAAGAAGAGTTATTTGCACGGGCTCTCGCATATTATCGTGTACTAGTAGCAAAGCACGGTACCATAGCCTGCTAGCGAAATAAACGTGACTCTTCTAACAGCCCGAGGAGGGTCGGATCATCAGCCGTTGCCAGTGATTCTATTCGCAGTCACCAAGGAAGATACTTGGACTGTCAAGCGACCATATCCTTCATCAGTACGCGGCCTGCGATATACGAGGCCCATGCAGCTTGCAGGCGGTGAGGCGTCGAGCTTCAACCACAATCAGGCCATGACTCGGTCAGCTCACCGAAAGCTCAGCCCTCTGGCGAGATTACACTTTGACCCTGGCCGTCAACCAGAACGGGGGACGATGAAACTCCTCCGGCGACCGCCAATCAGCATAGGTAAATGGTAACCGACTACTGGTTTCTTAGAAAGTTAGTTTAAGCCATCGCATACCTCCTTTGACGTCAGCCCCTCTTCTCCTCGATTCACAACACCTCTAGGTCGAGTCGAGTTGAAAGGGACCGGCCAAGGTGTCGCTCAGCTCCACACTCCCCCATTCTGCCGGCAAAAATATAGCAACAGCTCGCATTCGATATCCCGCGCCGCGCGCCCTTGCCGCGTCTCCGAAATCCCCATTGTTAGAGCCCGGCGTGTCCGGCGGACTGTAAGGTCTCGTTAGAGTTCGTTGCCATGAGCTGTGGCCGTTCTCCACCCGGTACCTCCGGATCCAAGTCACGGCCATCCGTCCAAGCTAAGAAGGGCTGCACACCTTGCAGGTGAGTCCGAACATTCCGTCGCGATGCCACATAGGACGATATAAAAGGGCCTCATGCTGACCTGATCTTTAGGATTCACAGAGTCAAGTGTGACGAGACGAGACCAGCTTGTCGACGGTGCAGCATCACAGGCAAGGTCTGCGATGGCTACGACGGTGAGGGGGGCGGCTCAGCGGCCCGCAGACCCTCACTGTCACTCCTCAAAACCTCATCAATATCTCCATCGCGTTGTGACACGCATGCTGGCTTAGCGGAACTGAGCTTCATAGACAAACTTCATTTCGAATGGTTCGTGAGCCGGACCACGAACCAACTGCCTGGCGTCTTCAACTCGCCATTCTGGAAGACCTTGGTGCTTCAGGCTAGCTCAACCGAGCCAGCTATTCTTTATGCCGTTCTCGCGCTGGGTGCCGCTCATGAGACAACAAATACTGACGCGTGCATCGTCAAACGCGAGCCATCAAGTCCCGACACAGCGGATCAACAGGAACATCTCAGCTTGCAATACTATAATAAGTCCATTTACCATCTTCAGAGGCATCTGCGCACACCAAGCACTGAATCAATACGCGTCGTCTTGGTTGTCTGCACGGTTTACATATGTATGGAGTTCATGCAGAAGCGATACAAGACGGGCTTCCTTCACTTCAGACACAGCCGCCAGCTGCTAGGCAGCTTACTGAAATCTACTGCTCCGACATCATCATCCGACCCAGCAGACGACTGGTTTACCGACATCATACCTCGACTCGATATCCAGGCGACTCTCCTTACAAACGAGTTCTACCAAGGGGCCGGCACGAAGCACACCTCCTCAATATGGCCGCCATTGCCACAGCTCTTTCAATCAGTTCGAGACGCTAGCCAAAGCCTCGACGGCCTCTTGTTCAGAGCGTACCAATTGCAGAAGGACGGTGCCGCAGCTGGACCAGCTGAGGATGCAGCCGATATTTTTGAGCTGCTTGCTACTCAGCAAACGCTTCGGAATGAGCTAGAATCCTGGATTCAAGCTTTTGAAGTCCTCAAAGCCAGAAAATGGAACTTCGTAACAGACCGAGAGAGGGTCGCCTACGGGCCGCTTCCGATTTACCATACCATGGCATACATCATCACCAACACTTCCCTCAACCCTGGGAACGAGCTCATCTTTGACCTTTACACGAGTCACTTTGCGTCAGTTGTAGCTTCGGCAAGGCAAATCCTTGAGTCGACATCATCAGCACCCATGCCGACGCCTGCTGCTGAATCATCCCCAGAAGATTGCATGCATCAAACTGAGCACGCCTCAGACACCGGTTTGGTTCCACCATTGTTCTTCACAGCCGTCAAGTGTCGCGTGCCCAGGATACGACGACAGGCTTTGGAGCTTCTTCTAGCTTCTCAACAGCAAGAAGGAATCTGGGATGCGATATTATCAGCGCGCATAGCAAAAGAAGTGATGGTTCTCGAGGAACGGGGTCTCTACGAAGGAGACGTCGACGAGAAAAGGGCGTCCCCGTATTTTGTGATTCCAATTCTGCCGGGGCCGCCCAGAATACACAAGCTTTGGATCGAGATGCCAGAAGAGCCACGCAGAGACATTCTACTCAGCATACAGAGGATCTTTCCTGACGGCAAGCGGGAGACCATGGGAAGAAGGTTTCACGCGGAACATGACTACTGGACTTCTGTCCCTGTAACATTACGTGTTGCCACGGTCACCGAGCAGGCCAAGTAGAGAAGGCACTGCTCCAGAAGGTCTGTGGAGAGAGGAGTTGCGGATACCCTTTGTACTATTACCAACCAAATGCGATTAGTGCCTCTTCCGAGAAGCTCTAACACTCATCGTGCATTATCTGTGAACGCTTTTGGTCTGTTATCTCCATCTCCTGCGTGGCCCATACCTGGATGGGAGGACATCTCGTATCTGACAGTCATGCTGGTGGCATGAATTTCATACAAGCCATGCCCTTCTACTGGCAATTCTGGCTGCCATTGAGGAGGCAAAGCATACTGATACTGTTGTTCATTACTCCCTTCAAAGCTGTGCTTCTCGTCTTCCCAAAATCACAACCACAGCCCTCATTAGCGCACCTAGAAAGGCAAGCTAAAGTAGCTGCCTTCCAAGCCTTTGCCAGAAAATGGCTGTCCCAATGCCCTCGGCAATATGCCGACCTCGAGATAATTCTTCACCCCAAGCCGCCCGAACTCCGCCTCCCTCGGCACTTACTAGGAAGGCTATACGCAGCAAGATCCCATCATGGAGACTTTGCAGCATACCACGAGAGATTCGCTCATCAAGATGCGTTGCTCAACTGCAGCTGTGGGAAACCCAAGACACCAGTCCATTTCTACTTCTGCAAGCGTGGACGCAAGGCTACACCGCGCTACCTCCGCCAACGTATGGCCAAAGCAAGCATTGATTTCTTGTTAGGTTCTGCTAAGGGAGCCTCTCTTCTATACGAATGGATAGAGGAGACCAATTTCTTTTCCGAAATTTGCCCGAGTCATTGAACAGGAACGTTAGGTGAAGACGGTAGCCTGTAATATAGTTTAGATTAGTATAGACCATGTCGGCATAGCTCCCGGCACGTCCTTTTGTTACCAGACGTTAAATACATCATCATCATCATCATCAGCGATCCTTGGATAACCAGGATATGAGCTATCCAACATATCCAAACAAGGACACTGTCCAGCACAAAGGACATGTTCAGAATCAGGACTTGTATATAGGATGGACTTGAGCCGGACTCTAGGACAGACTTCCCATAGCTTCTTCAGCAATTAACTTCGTATCAGGATTAACATCCGCTTTCAGCTACTACCTTGACAAGACTACGACTGATCACCGAAGCCTTACCCACCCTTACGATTGACAGACATAGTTTCCTTGAAACTATTCCACGACTACGATTACTGTTACCAGTTCCGCAGCCTCAACTTCTGCAAACTACCCCTACGACTAGCTGGCCGTAACATTATACTACTATAGATGGAAAAACTATTCTTTATTATAGTCTCGTGTTACGAGCTGGACAAGGCAACCAACTGTGGCACAAAGCAAAAGCTTCGATAATGATGACTCCGGTCATCATTGTCCCTTGTTCTGCATATATAGCTACGCGCCCACAGTGACAAGTTGCGGCGGGCGTAACACCACATCTCCCCTCCAAGAGGCATGTCCCTATGCCGAGGACCAATCGGACATTTCGGGTATAAGCAGGGAAACTCCAGCATAGGTGCGGGGTAACCAGTCCTACACGTGCTGCCTACGGTCGGGACGCCCTTCATAGTGTGGGAGGCACAATCACACTATCGACGCAGCGTGCGGGAATCGAACCCACAACCCCTCTACGCAGGGTGGAGTCATCATTGTGTTACGAGCTGGACAAGGCAACCAACTGTGGCACAAAGCAAAAGCTTCGATAATGATGACTCCGGTCATCATTTTACCTTGTTCTGCATTATATAGCTACGCGCCCACAGTGACAAGTTGCGGCGGGCGTAACATCTCGTTAGCTAGTATAATAATATAACCTAATTGTAGGGTTAGGTCCGTATTGTTTATAAATGACCCGTTAAAAATATATATAGTTAGTCGTGCTAATATTAATTTTGAGGTATAGTTAGTAGGTTAATCTTCTATTAACTATGGCAATTGGCTTGCTAGTTAAGCCTTTTATTAAAAGCCGTAATATCCTTATCTATTAGATCCTAGTAATATAGGGGTTGTACGCGAGCTCTATACAGTATTATTACTATCGATTCTTTAATATCGGGTCTATTATAGTAATCCTTTCCCTTTACTCCTTTGTTACGACCTAACATACATGACCAAGTTGTTACGAGCAGGACAAGGCAACCAACTGTGGCACAAAGCAAAAGCTTCGATAATGATGACTCCGCATCATTTTACCTTGTTCTGCATTATATAGCTACGCGCCCACAGTGACAAGTTGCGGCGGGCGTAACACAAGTTCAGGCCTGCCCCGCAGGTCACGGCGGCTATAGCGCACCATATATATAGGCAAAATACGAATACTAATAGGGAATTGATAGAGCGGCGTCCGGAATTGATACAGCGGCGTCCACCTTACAGCGGCGTCCGCGTTCACGATTTTAATTAGTTGAAAGACCTAGTACTTCCCCATAAAGGCGGTAAATACAACTACATGTTACGACCCAACATGCATGACCAAGAACAAGGTCTGCCCCGCAGGCTCTGCCCCGCAGGTTCGCGGTGGCTACAGCGCACCATGTATGCAGAGGACAAGGAACACTAGGCACCCTCTCACGGAACGGAAGAACTATGGACAAGTCACGTGATGATAAGAGATAAGAGATAAGGATAAGGATATGTTGGATATGAGTTATCCAAGCTATCCTTGGATAACCAGGATATGAGCTATCCAACATATCCAAACAAGGACACTGTCCAGCACAAAGGACATGTTCAGAATCAGGACTTGTATATAAGGATGGACTTGAGCCGGACTCTAGGACAGACTTCCCATAGCTTCTTCAGCAATTAACTTCGTATCAGGATTAACATCCGCTTTCAGCTACTACCTTGACAAGACTACGATTGATCACCGAAGCCTTACCTTATCTTACGATTGACAGACATAGCTTCCCTGAAGCTATCCCCGACTACGATTACTGTTACCAGTTCCGCAGCCTCAACTTCTGCAAACTACCCCTACGACTAGCTGGCCGTAACACTTTAATTGCTCCTGTTCAGTAAGTTGACCCTACGAAACTCACTAACAGTAAGAACGACGATGTCTTCCCAAGCCACCCCGTCCACTTCCAACGACTCCAAGGGTAAGGCCCCTATGCCCGCCAAAACCCTGGACGAAGAAATGAAGGACGTCGAAGACTCGGAAGAAGAACTTGACTTCACTCGTAAGGTCTATGGAAACCTACAGAAGAAGATCAAGAAGAACGACTCCGACATCGCCATGATGCAACAAATGTTCAATGACGCTATGGAGCGACTTGAGAACAAGACCAAGGAAGCGGACTACCTTACGGAGAAGGTCAATACTCCCCACGGTACCGCTAATATCACCGCTACGTCGCATGACGGACGAGAGAAGCTCAGGCTCAACTCACCTCAAGCCTTTGACGGAACCCCAGGACAACTGAAGGGATTCCTCACGCAAGTCAGAGCCTACCAACGCTTCCACGGAATGAACTTTAAGGACGAAGCCGAGAAGGTCATCCATGCCGCCTCCTTTTTAAAGGGAAAAGCCCTCGCATGGTTCGAACCACATCTTACCGACTTTATGATAACCAACGACTGGGACACTCTCAAGCCAGAGACCCAAGGTATCTTCGAAGGACTACACGGATTCGAAAGTGCACTTCTATCTCTGTTCCAAGAACCAGATGAAGAACGACAATACGAACGAGAGCTCTCAAACCTTCGACAGAAAGGATCAGCCTCGCATTACGCTGCAGATTTCAGACGAATCTGCGCCCGACTTAACTACTCCGACAACGCTAAGATTTTCATGTTCTATGAAGGTCTCAAGGAGGAAGTCAAGGACGAACTGTCTCGACAAGACAGACCCAACGACTTCTTGAAATACGTCGAACTGGCTATCAAGCTTGACAATCGACTTTACGAACGACGAAGGGAAAGGAAACAAGTCCCGCAAGCAAACACTGGGAAACGCTATCAACCGCGCTTCCAAGGACAGAACCGCCCTAGAAACAACCATTGGCAGAACCGACAAACCACGGCCTATGGACACCATAGTGGACCGATGGACCTCAGCATGGCCAAACGAGAACAACCGTACCAGAAGGAAGTCTTCAGGTGCTACAACTGCGACAAGCCAGGACACATGTCCCGCAACTGTCAACAACCCAGAAGGATCCAGCAGCGACCTGTGCCCGAGAAACAGATCAGGATCGCTACCAAGGAAATTCCGCATAAGCAACTCTCTTGGACAGCATGCTACGACGACAACTGCCTTACCCATCAAGACAGTAAGGAAAACACGGGATGGTACCCTAAGGAGCCCGCCAGCATCAAGACCCTCGCTATGACAAGCAGGCAAGAGGTCACGCAACGACCGAAGACCCTCGAGGATCATAACAAGGAATGCATTCAGACATTGTCCACGACCTACGAAGCCGTCAGGACACAACCTAGCAGCCATCCGAGACGAGCTCAAACACTCGCAGCAGTCGGAGGAAGACTCCAGAAAAGAATGACTGCGAAGGACAAGAAATCTCTACTTCAACTAGAAGAAGAGATCCCAGCTAGGGAAGTACGAATTCCCACCAAGTCCATCTGCATGATGCGACAAACCCCGAACAACAAGTTCCAACGCAAGGTCCTCGGGCAGCTCGAAGACCTCGACCGCGAACACAGAATCGAAATCATCAAGCGAAAGAACCTCGATTTCGGAATGGACGAGAACGGAAAAATCGACTTCCGAACAGACAGCCAAGAACCGACCTTCGGCTCTAGCTCACACACACTCGACGAAGGTGAAAATTCACCTTACGATTCGGACGAACCTCGTAACGTCGCTCGACGACGTGCTCAGACGGAGATCGATCACAAGGCACCGCCTAGCGTTGACGACACCAGTTCTGAAGAGGATCTCGACGAACCCCGATGCAAATATATTAATCCAAACTTTCCTATGCAATGCTTGAACAGCGAATACGTAGAATGGACGACTGCAGACACGACCAGTGCCAGATCCACTACGTACCCAAGGCAAAGGCCTGGAGAGAACATCAAGAACGAATCGAACAAGACGTCAGACTGAGGAACAGAATGACAA